>NW_028270160.1:20900621-21200621 GCF_037043375.1 Chiloscyllium plagiosum | reverse complement strand
TTTGTTTCCTGGAACATTAAGCTGCCAGTCCCGTCCATCCCTGAGTCACGTTTCAGTAATTGTTATGGTATCCCAGTCCCATGTCCTAACCATGCCCTGAATGCATTTGCCTTCCCTGTTAAGCCTTATGCATTGAAATAGATGCAGTTTAATTTATCAGTTCTACCTTGTTCTCTGCTTTGTCCCTGCCTGCCCTGACTGTTTGACTCACTTCTTTTCTCAACTGTACCAGTCTCAGATTGATCTCTTCCCTCACTATCTCTCTGAGATCCCCCCCCCGACCCCCCACCTTACTAGTTTAAATCCTCCCAAGAAGCTCCAGCAAATCTCTCTGCCAGTATAGATATTTTTAACAAGATAAATTGAAGGATTAAAGGATTAGGCGACCAGCACAAAAGTGCATCACTGGAAAACTGTAAATTAATTAGTTGGTGATAACTACTAATTAGAGTATCTATAACAGATTACTTTCAGATTGAAGGTCTATAGCTGAAATCAGATGTAACAACATTATAATCAAGTATAGGTAACTACAAAAACCTGAGGGAGGAGTTGATTGAAAGGGGACCCTAGCAGGGATGATGTGGACCAGAAATGGCAGGGTGTAATTTGGGAAGCACAGCAGAGATTCATCCCCAGGAAGAAGAAACATACTAAAGGGAGGATGAGGCAATGATGGCAGATAAGGGAAGTCAGGGACAGCTTAAAAATCAAAAGAAAAAGCATATACTGTGATAAAGATTAGTGGGAAGCCAAAGGATTGGGAAGTCTTTAAAAACCCTTAGTGGATAACTAATAAAGTAATAAGGGGGCTGAAGATGAAATATGGGACAAAGCAAGCCATAATATAAAGATCTCAAGAGTTTTGTTACCTATCTACAAGATAGAAGAGAGGCAAGAGTTGAGATTGGACCATCAGAAACTGTGGCCACAGAAGTAGTAATGGGGAACAGAGAAATAGCAGAGGAACTGAATAGGTACTTTCATCAGTATTCACAATGGAAAACACCAGAAGCATACCAGAACTTCAAGATAGTCTGTGTGTGGGGTGGGGCGTGGTGGTGGTGGTGGTGGATTGGGAGGGGGTGGGTTAGACTATCACTGAGACGATAGTGCTGAGGAAGTTGAAAGGATTGAAGGTAGATCACCTGGACCATATGGTCTTACCTCAGAGTTCAGAAGAAGATAGTTGAGATTGTGGAAGCATTGGTGGTGATTTTAGAATTACTATCCCTACAGTGTAGAAACAGGCCCTTCGGCCTAACAAGAACACACCGAACCTCCAAAGGGTAGCCCACCCAGACCCATTCCACTACATTTAACCCCTGACTAATGCACCCAACCTACACATCTCTGAACACTGTTTGTGAGAAGATTTGTAGCTCGGGTGCTCGTTGCTGTGGTTCTGTTCACCGAGCTGGAAGTTTTTGTTGCAAACGTTTCGTCCCCTGTCTAGGTGACATCCTCAGTGCTTGGGAGCCTCCTGTGAAGCGCTTCTGTGGTGTTTCCTCCGGCATTTATAGTGGCCTATCCCTGCCGCTTCCGGTTGTCAGTTTCAGCTGTCCGCTGTAGTGGCCGGTATATTGGGTCCAGGTCGATGTGTTTGTTGATGGAGTTTGTGGATGAGTGCCATGCTTCTAGGAATTCCCTGGCTGTTCTTTGTTTGGCTTGCCCTATAATGGTAGTGTTGTCCCAGTCAAATTCATGTTGCTTGTCGTCTGCGTGTGTGCCTACAAGGGATAGCTGGTCGTGTCCTTTCATGGCTAGTTGATGTTCATGGATGCGGTTGTTAGCTAGTCCTTTGGGTTGCGGCATGTCCTCGTTCCGTTGTCTTTCCCTTAGGCATCTGTTGATGAAACGGAACGAGGACATGCCGCAACCCAAAGGACTAGCCACACTACCATACATCAAGAACATCTCTGAAATGACAGCCAGACTACTGCGACCACTAGGACTTATAACAGCACACAAACCAACAGCCACACTCAGACAACTCACCAAAACGAAGGACCCGATACCCAGCATGAGCAAAACTAATGTAGTGTACAAAATCCCATGCAAGGACTGCACAAAACACTATATAGGACAAACAGGAAGACAGCTAACGATCCGCATCCACGAACATCAACTAGCCACGAAACGACACGACCAGCTATCCCTAGTAGCCACACACGCAGACGACAAGCAACATGAATTTGACTGGGACAACACTACCATTATAGGGCAAGCCAAACAAAGAACAGCCAGGGAATTCCTAGAAGCATGGCACTCATCCACAAACTCCATCAACAAACACATAGACCTGGACCCAATATACCGGCCACTACAGTGGACAGCTGAAACTGACAACCGGAAGCGGCAGGGACAGGCCACTATAAATGCCGGAGGAAACACCACAGAAGCGCTTCACAGGAGGCTCCCAAGCACTGAGGATGTCACCTAGACAGGGGACGAAACGTTTGCAACAAAAACTTCCAGCTCGGCGAACAGAACCACAGCATCTCTGAACACTGTGGACAATTTAGCACAGCCAATTCACCTAACCTGCACATCTTTGGATTGTGGGAGGAAACTGGAGCGCCTGGAGGTAACCCACGCAGACATGGAGAGAATGTGCAAACTCCACCCAGACAGCCCGAGGCTGAAATTGAATCCAGGTCCCTGGCACTGTAAGGCAGCAGTGCTAATTCATGATCTTTCAGGAATCACTGGAGTCAGGGAGGGTGCCAGAGGACTGGAAAATGGCAAATGTAACACTTCTGTTTAAGAAGAGGCAGAAGCTGAAGACAGGAAGCTGTAGGCCAGTTAGCCTGACCTCGGTCACTGGTAAGCTTCTAGAGTCCATTATTAAGGAGAAGATTGCAGACTACTTGGATATACATGATAAAATAGGGCAGAATCAGCACGGCAAATGGGGGGGTCATGCCTGATAAATCTGTTAGAATTCTTTGAGAGGCCACCCGGACGAACCAACCCAATCACCCTGTAGCACAGCATTTCAACTCCCCCTCCCACTCCACCGAGGATATGCAGGTCATTGGACTCATCCACCGCCAAACCACAACAACGCGACGGTCGGAGGAGGAGCGTCTTATCTTCCGACTGGGAACCCTCCAACCACAGGGGATGAACTTGGACTTCACCAGTTTCTTCATCCTCCCTCCCCCCACCTTGTCTCAGCCGAATCCCTCCAGCCCGGCACCGCCTTCCTGACCTGCAGTCTTCTTCTTGACCTCTCCGCCTCCACCCTACTCCGACCTATCACCCTCACCTTGACCTCTTTCCACCTATCACATTTCCAACGCCCCTCCTCCAAGTCCCTCCTCCCTACCTTTTATCTTCTCCTGCTGAACACTCTCTGCTCATTCCTGAAGAAGGGCATGTGCCCGAAACATCGAATCTTCTGTTCCCTGGATGCTGCCTGACCTGCTGTGCTGTTCCAGCAATAAAGTTTCAGCTAACAAGAAAATTAGGCAAAGGAGAGCCAGTGGATGTGATCTATTTGAATTTCCAGAAGGCTTTTGACAAGTGTGTTGCGAATGGGTCTGCTAAATAAGATGGTGTTCAGGGCAAGGTACTGGTGTGGGTAGAGGACTGGCAGACTGGCACCAAGCAGAGTGTAGGGATGGTAGCCAGTGACTAGAGGTGTTTGGCAGGCATCAGTATTGGGAGCGCAACTATTCACATTGTACATTAACAATCTGGTTGAAGGAACCGAGGGCATTGTTGCTAAATTTGCAGATAACACAAAGATAGGTAGAGGGACAAGTAGTGTTTAGGAAGCAGAGAGGCTTTTAACTGCGAGTTAAAAGAGACATCAATGTTCGGTTTGGGTTGGTTGTGGGGGAATCAACACGATGATCAGGCAGAGCCTGGTACTCATGGTGTCGAGTATTGAGAACACTGAGAAGGACTTGGAAATATGAGGAGAGCAGGCAAAGAAATGGCAGATGGAATACAATGTGGGAAAGTGTGAGTTTATGTGCTTTGGTAGACAGAATAGATGTGTAGACTATTTTCTAAATGGGGAAAGGTTTTGGAAATCTGAAGCACAAAGGGACTTGGGAGTCTTAGTTCAGAATTCTCTTAAGGTTAACATGCAGGTTCAGTTGGTGGTTAGGAAGACAAATGCAGTGTTGACATTCATTTCAAGAGGACTAGAAAACAAGAACAAAGGTGTACTGCTGAGGTTGTATAAGGCTCTGGTCAGACCATATTCAAAATATTGTGAGCAGTATTGCGCCCTGTATTTAAGGAAGGATGTGCTGGTGTTGGAGGAGGTCCAGAGGTGTTTTAAAAGAAAAATCCCAAGGGTGAAGAGCTTGTCATATGAGATGTGGTTGAGGGCTCTGGGTTTGTACTCGATGGAGTTTAAAAGGATGAGGGGGAATCTGATTGAAACTTACAGATCTTTGAACTTGATGGAGTGGATGCGAAGAAGATGTTTCCACTCGAGACTAGGAAAGACTACGCTTTGAGGACATAGCCTCAGATTGAAGGGACAATCTTTTTGAAATGAGATGAGGAGAAATTTCTTAAACAAGAGGGTGGTTAATCTGTGGAACCCATTGCCACAGAGAGCTGTGGCAGTCAAGTCATGAATGTATTTAAGATAGAGGTAGTTAGCTTCTTGATGAGTAAGGGGTCAAGGTTTACAGGGAGAAGGCAGGACAATAGGGTTGAGAAATATATCAGGCATGATCAAATATTAGTGTAGACTCAATGAGCTGAATGGCCTCAGTTTTCAAATGTGGAATCTTTTTTGTGGGATCAAGTGGTTCATCACTGGTAAATTCATAACTATGGAGATCTAATAAGGTAGCTGTCCTAACCTGTTGGAATGACTGCATGAATGTTTATTGAAGAAAAGACTTGATTCTGCATGATGTCCACATTCTCATGTATGAATTATCACTCATTGTCTCATTTGGACCTCTTGCACCTTGCTGATTTGTGTCCCAACAATAGTCACTCGTTTCAAGATGGGACGGAGAGAATGTGTGCTGAAAAACAATAAAAGCTAATCTGAACTGTGTTTGTATCAGGAAAAGAAGTTGAATATCGGTATGAGAAAAGAATCTAATGTGAAACTTTCAATTTCTGTAGTCATGAGGTTGGAAACATGACATTGAGGTTCAGGCTCCATGCTCCCCAGCAAGCCACCCTCCACACCCAGCAGCTTCCCCTGCCACCACACGAGGTGCAAAACCTGAATCTGCACTTGCACCTTCCCCCTCACCTCCATCCAAGGCCCGAAAGGATAGTTTCAAATCCGGCATATCTTTCTACTCATCCTCCCACCATATCCATTGCTCTCAATGTGGTCTCCTCTACATCAGGGAGACCGAGCGCCAACTCGTGCAGTGGTTCAGGGAGCATCTCTGGTCTGCATGCACCAATCAACCCCATCACCCTGTGACTAATGACTTCAACTCTCCCTCCCACTCCCCCAAGGACATGCAAATCCTGGGCCTCCACCACTGCCAAATCAAAGCCACTTGCCGATTGGAAGAACACTTCATCTTCAGTCTCAGGACCCTACAACCACACAGCACCAACTTTGACTTCACCAGTTTCCAAATCTCCCCACCCTCACCTTATTCCAAATCTAACCCTCCAATTTGGCACTGCCCTCTGGACCTGTCCTACCTGTCCATCTTTCGTCTCATCTCTCTGCTCCGTCCTCTCCCCCAAACTATCACAATCACCTCCTACCTGCATCCACCTATCGCCATTCCACCTACCTTCCCCCATGCCCACTCCCATTCCCCTATTTATCCCCCAGTCTCCTTCCCCCTCCACATTCCTGATGAAGGACGTATGCCTGAAATGTCGACTCTCCTTTTCCTCGGATGTTGCCTGATCTGCTGTGCTTTTTCCGGCACCACATTTTTCGAGCATGACAGTGAATCAGTTATCACCCAGAAAGCATTGATCTTGAATTCCTTACATTAATTAAATGTTAAGATATACCGATAAACTCTCTGTGAAACTTTACAGTTTAGTAACTGTGGTGTACACATAGCAGGTGAAACTGCAAATGCAAATATAAACATAATTCATATGATTTTTCTCATTACCGTTGCTAATTTTGATGTTGATGCTTTACAAACAGTACTGAAACCGATCAAAAATGGTGAAAGCTAAAGGAAATGTGAACAGTTAGAAAATTAGATTACTCTTTCAGTGGATGTGAGCATCATAAGCAAGGCTGATATTTGTTGTTCATTTCTAATTGCCCTTGAGAAGGTACTGGTGAATCACCTTTTTTGAACCACTGCAATTTAATCTGCTATTGGTACATCCGCAGTGCTGATAGGAAGAGAGTTCTAGGATTTTGTTCCAGCAACAACAAAAGAATGTAAATGGTGCGCCCATATATTTGCTCCCCTTGTACTAGGTGGTAGATGTCTCAGGTTTGCAAATAGGCTCTCGAAAAAGCCTTGGTGAATTGTAGCATTGCACCTTATTTGCACTACACACTGCTGCCACTCTGTATTAGTGGTGGAGGAAATGAACATTAAAGGTGTTGGTTAGGGTATCAGTCAAACAAGTTGCTATGTTCTGGATTGTGTTGAGCTTCCTGAGTGTTGTTGAGTTGTGTAAATGAGCAGTACTGCATCACACTCCTGATGTATGGCTTGTTGATGGTGGACAGTCATTAGAGAATTGGAAGGTAGTTTACTCACTTCAGATTTCCAGACTTTGACCTGGTCTTGCAACCACAGTATTTATATAGATAGTCCTAATAAGTTTCTTTCTGGTCAATGGTATCTCCCCACCTCCCCCGCACCCCTGCTGTTCCAAAATGATATTGATGTTGGGGTTCAGTAAAGTTATTGCTGTTGAATGTCAACACGACATGATCAGTTCATTGAATGATATATCATGAAAGATCGTTGTTACATTGAAGTCTAGAAATGTGAACTATATTACTGTAACACATAAAATTTTACAAAATTGTGACTTTAGCTATCATTTATGACTTGTTTCTATCATGTGCTTGCATGTTAAAAATTATTAAAGTTTCAAATTGCCCTAGGACTTTACACAAAAATGTTTCGAAAATGTATTCTACTATCATCTGTACTTGATTTCTACTTCAGAAATTCCATTATCTGCACATGGGTTGACAAGGGTAATGTATTATTGAACATGAAATATTTATTTCCTGTCAACTCAGTAATGAGGCATTTTCTCCTGTGTTGCTATTCCTAGCTCCTAACTCCTTATAAAGCCACAATTGACTCGATATTTGGTTACTACTCTGTGCCCAGATGTCTGGAGACAGCATGCATTATTCTGGTCATATTTCAATAAATTTTATCAACAGTCATTTCCTTGAGAGAAAGTGTTAAGCACGCCGGGCTAAAATTTAAAGTTCATAAAAGTTGTGGAAACTTCTTCAGTATTACTGACATTTTCCTGAAAAAAAAACACTGCTTTTTCCCTTTTTATTTGTATCATGCAAAAAGTAAGCCTCTGCACAAAAACTTAATGTCAAGCACAGTAAAGGTATGTAGATAATGGTTTTAGAAATCTGTTTTACTGTTGTTTTCTTCCTTGTGTGCAGTAGTGTGATAACAGAGCAATTTTGGCTATTGGGTTAATTAAAAGCCTGACATCCAAAGAATCATAGAGATTTGCAGACCTCAGGAGGCTATTCTGATCGCGTTTCTGATGCTTCTTTGTTGGAGCAATCCAACATTACTCTCTATTTATTTGTATCTTTGACTGCTTCAAGTATGTATTCACTTTTTCCTATGATAGATGCAATAGTTTATACTTTGCATAATGCTCCATGATCCAATAATCCTCAATAAAGAAATTTACCCTAACCTCATACTCCTTTTGTGTGGTGCTCTGAACAGAGGAAATAACCTCTCAAAATACATAGGATGAGGACAAGGTGTTTAGGCCTGATGAGGGATACCTCTGCTTCTCACAAAAATAATTTCCTTTGTCTTGTTAAGAAATCTCCAGTAGTTTCTTTAAAGTGTATGGAAGATGATAAATCACAACATCGAATTATTTCACCGAATGCCAAAATTTCTTCAGACAAGTAGGCAATTGCAAGTTGTATTTCTCCCTACCAGAACACATGATGAGAAATTTTGGCCCTATGGATTGGTACTTTTAAATTGGATTGGTACTTTTAAAGACTTTAGAGTTCTGACTTATAAAAAGGTTGTTTTACCCAGTTCCTGAAGAGGCCAACCCCTAAATTAAACATCAAATAAAATATCCATCCAGAAGGCTTATTCAATAAATACAAATTATTGATTTATTATAAACCAAAACATATTCAATGAAGATGCAAAACTGGTTAACTTTTGTTTGTACAGGTAGGTCTTCTTTAAAGTGAAGGTTAAAAGCCCGCATTATAGAAATATCGCGCTTTAGAAACTGCACTCAAAGTGTTGGCAGGATAATTGCATTACAGCCAACACATGTTTTAAAAGTTCACACTTTAGAAACAGTGTCCCCAGTTCATCAATTGTGTTACAGCTAAACCTCGTTAATTAAGTACGCGTTATAGCATAACAGCTTGTAATATAAAAATATAAATGTTTACCTTTCTACATTCCAACACACATGATGAAAGAAAACAAAAGTAGATTTATCAGCAGAGGTTCACTTCAACCAAATATGTATCTTTGCCCAATTACGTCATGGTTCTTGACGGCAAAAAGGATACAGTTTGAGATGCTCAGATGGCCATTGGTCTGACTTTTTGGCATGCAGCATGAGAGTTGCTGAACACATAAGGTTGTCCTTGAGGACCTTGCTGGATGCAATAGTTGAGGAAAGAAAATAGACAAACTCTTCCAGAAGTTTCTTATGCAAAATCATATGGACACAGGCTCCAGGTACCACACTAGACCAATAACAATGGTTCTATTTCAGAAAAAGGAGAGCTGACTGGGCAGCCTCTTTCTTTCAGTAGGCTTCTCCCCAAGTGTTCCAAACAGCATCTGGCTATAAATTAATGCTACGTATTAGCTATTAGTTACATAACATCCATGGCATCACAGCCAAGCCAAATTCCACATATCTTCTAGAAAATAGCAAAGGGGAGCCAAAATTTATTATCAGCTATTGGAGAGGTGTTGATCTGAATACGATAATCACCATGTCTCAAATGTTCCCCTGCCCAATTATTTCACGTGAACTATCAATCTTTGTATCAGTAAGCCAAATTTAACATTTTGACAATTCAGAACCTTAATGACTTCCCTTGAACTACTCACCACTCCACAGTCGCTTTAAAGCATTGCTTATTACAATGCAACTCATACTTAAAAGTAAGCATGGATAAATGAAAACAGTTTTCTAAATTGAAGCAAATAGTATGGACATTAATCTGCCTCAAGAAATCACAACCACTCTGTAAGTGATTTTCATCCATTAACTGATTAGGCAGTAAATCTTGGAAGGCACATCAACAATTTCCTGATATGTCTGAACTAGCAAGGCATGTTGCCATTTAGTGTCATTTCCGTAAACCATCTCTTAGCTGTTCCATTTGGTTTCAATTTGTTTTTACACTTGTTAATCACAGAACTAGCAAGCACTCTACTCCCAAACTAAATTGTGGAAGCTCAGGAAGGAGTACATTGAAAGATTTGTAGGTGAAAATGACACAAGGCTTGCAAAGAAGACCCAAAGGTGAGAAGATAAGAGGGTATGCTATGGCACATGGTACATAGGGTTGGAGAGGGGAGTAAGATGAGCCAGGATTTGAAAAAGCAATGCAAACTTTGACTACAACAATCTGATAGTGACTGTTCTGAGGAAGGATCACTTGACCCAAAATGTTAACTTTGATATTTCTCCACAGATGCTGCCAGATCTGCTGAACTTTTCCAGCAATTTCTGTTTTTGTTTCTAATATTGTGAAGCTGTGATTCAGACGTGTTGTTGAGGGATCCAGGAACAATTTTACTTATTAAGGGGTGGAGGGGGATGTTGTAAAAATGGAGACAACCAGTCAAACCAGTATTGACGGTCATGTCAGTGATGCCAGAGATGGCAAAGCCTTGCATGATGGTAGGTAGATGCTGTCAGTTTTGAGAAAACAATATCTGCATTCACTTTGCACTTTCAACTTATTATTTGTAAATGAAATCCCCTTCGCAGGGAGTAACTGCTGCAATGATTTAAAATGCTCAGCCTCTACCTGGAAGTCTGCCAAATTCTACTCACCTAAGTTCTTCAGCAATCCAAAATAGCTTCTTAATTCAGTCTCCAAACATATTTAAACATGGTCTTGCTTTCACTGGTATAGCTTTCCATTACAGGTATCCCCGCTTTTCGAATGTATGCTTTACATCAATTTGCTTTTATGAAAGACCTACTTTAGGACCTGGTTTTGCTAACCGAAAGAGGTTTTTTGCTTTCAGCAAGAACGGCGCCGCCAAGTGCCTTCGCCGGGGACTACATTCAGCATCTCAGCATCAAGCAGCCATAACTCTGAACTGTGTCAGTGAGCATCTGTGCTTTGTCTTAATTTATTTTGTGTATCCATGAGCAAAATGTGTCCTAAAGTATCCTATACGTCCCACCACCCCAACCTCAGACGGCCTTTACTACATGTTAGTGTTAGTTTAGGTGTTATCTATTATTTGGTAAGATTTGGTAGGCTATTGTTTGGTTCTGGGAATGCTCAGAAATTTTTCCCATGTATCGGTGCTGGGTCCACCAGTTTTTGTCATTTATGTAAATGATTTAGATGTGAGCATAAGAGGTATAGTTAGTAAGTTGCAGATGACACCAAAATTGGAGGTGTAGTGGACAGCAAAGAAGAATACCTCAGATTACAACAGGATCTGGACCACATGGGCCAAAAGGCTGAGAAGTGGCAGATGGAGTTTAATTCAGCTAAATGTGAGGTGCTGCATTTTGGGAAAGCAAATCTCAGCAGGACTTATACACTTAACGGTAAGGTCCTAGGGAGTGTTGCTGAACAAAGAGACCTTGGAGTGCAGGTTCATAGCTCCTTGAAAGTGGAGTCGCAGGTAGATAGAATAGTGAAGAAGGGGCTTGGTATGCTTTCCTTTATCAGTCAAAATACTGAGTACAGGAGTTGGGAGGTCAAGTTGTGGCTGTACAGGACATTGGTTACACCACTGTTGGATTATTGTGTGCAATTCTGGTCTCCTTCCTATCGGAAAGATGTTGTGAAACTTGAAAGGGTTCAGAAAAGATTTGCAAGAATGTGGCCAGGGTTGGAGGATTTGAGTTATAGGGAGAGGTTGAATACGCTGGGGCTGCATTCCCTGGAGCATCAGAGGCTGAGGTGTGACCTTATAGAGGTTTACAAAATTATGAGGGGCATGGATAGGGTAAATAGGCAAAGTCTTTTTCCCTAAGGAGGGGAGTCTATAACTAGAGGGCATAGGTTTAGGGTGAAAGGGGAAGGATATAAAAGGGACCTAAGGGGCAACTTTTCACGCAGAGGGTAGTATGTGTATGGAATGAACTGCCAGAGCAAGTGGCGGAGGCTAGTACAATTGCAACATTTAAAAGGCATTTGGATGGGTATATGAATAGGAAGGGTTTGGAGGGATATGGGCCGGGTGCTGGCAGGTGGGACTAGATTGGGTTGGGATATCTGGTCAGCATGGACGGGTTGGACTGAAGGGTCTGTTTCCATGCTGTACATCTCTATGACTATATGACTCTATGACTCTAAATTAATGGTAATTGCTTATTTGCTTTACGCCATTTTGGCTTACAAATGGTTTAATAGGAACGCTCTACTTTCAGGTGGCGGGGGGCACCTGTACCTTCTTTTCCGGTATCTTTTTCATTGTTCTGATAGCAGTTTTGTTGCCATTAACTGAGATCAATAATTTACCCAATTCTCCTGAGAGCTATTTTCTTGTCTTTAAAAATATTTTTAGTCTGATTTATCTCTGCAGCTGATGGATTAGCTCATTTACTATTTTTAAAAAAAGTGACTCAACAATGTCCTTTGAAGAGAGAAGGACACCTGCCAACATTGCCATATCTGGCTTACATGTGACTCAGATTCATATCTTAACTGCCTGATGAAGATAACTAGCAAACCTCATCATTCTATCTAAATCACAGTGGAAAAAAGAAATGGCCCACCATCATCTTCTCAAGGCAATTGGGAAGGATTTGAAATTCTGGTCTTTCAAGAAACTCCTGTTTTCAGACAATAATATTTTTTATTTAAATGAGCACCCCTTTTAATAACAGGAAAATTTATAGCAAATTTTCTATGTTAGCAATCTGAATAACAAAGACAGGAAATAATTCATGTGGAAAACTTTAATATCCTTCATGATTAAATGCTTAGCAAATTGGAGAAGATTTATATTAAATTCCCTACAGTATGGAAACAGGCCCTTCGGGCCAACAAGTCCATACCAACCCTCTGAAGAGTGGCCCACCTAGACCCATTCCCCATATTCACCCCTGACTATGGGCAATTTAGCATGACCAATTCACCTAAACTGCATATCTTTGGATTGTGGGAGGAAACCCACGCAGACACGGGGAGAATGTGCAAACTCCACACAGTCAGTTACCCAAGGCAGGGATCGAACCTGGGTCCCTGGAGCTGTGAGGCAGCAGTGCTAACCGCTGAACCACCGTGCCGCCCCTGTAGCTCAGGTTGTGGTTCTGGATGTAGGTTTGCTTGCTGAGCTGGAAGGTTTGGTTTCACCGCCATACTAGGTAATATCGTCAGTGAGACTCCAGATGAAGCACTGGTGGTATGGCCCACTTTTTATTTGTGTGTTTAGGTTTCCTTGGGTTGGTGACACCATTTCCTATGGTGACATCATTTTCTCTGGTGATGGCATTTGCTGTGGTGATGTCATTTTCTGTTCTTTTTCTCAGGGGGTGGTAAGTGGGATCCAAGTCAATGTGTTTGTTGATAGAGTTCCCGTTGGAATGCCATGCTCCTAGGAATTCTCGTGCATGTCTCTGTTTGGCTTGTACTAGGATGGATGTGTTGTCCCAGCCAAAGTGGTGAACTTCCTCAACTGTACGTAAAGATACTAGTGAGTGTGGCTCATGTCTTTTTGTGGCTAGTCGACGTTCATGTATCCTGGTGGCTAGTTTTCTGCCTGTTTGTCCAATGTAGTGTTTGTTACAGTTCTTGCAAGGTATTTTGTAAATTACATTAGTTTTGCTTGTTGTCTGTATAGGGTCCTTCAAGTTCATTAGCTGCTGTTTTAGTGTGTTGGTGGTTTTATGAACTAGCATGATGCCAACGGTTTTGAGTAGTCTGGCAGTCATTTCCAAGATGCCTTTGATGTAGGGGAGAATGGCTAGGGTTTCTGGACATGTTTTGTCTGCTTGTTTGGGTTTGTTGCTGACTGTGCTCGTCAGTTACCCGTTCTTTTTGAATACACTGTATAGATAATTTTCTTCTGCTCTTCATAGTTCCTCTGAGCTGCAGTGTATGATAGCTCATTGAAATGATGTTCTAATGTAGCTTAGTTTGTGGATGTTGAGATGATTGCTTCTGTAGTTTAGTATTTGGTCCATATGTGTTTGTTTCCCGTAGACACTGGTTTGAAGGTCCTCATTGGCTGTTCGTTCTACTGCGACATCTACGAATGGCCATTTGTTATTGTTTTCCTCCTCTTTAGTGAATTTTATGCCAGTAAGGATATTATTGATGGTCTTGAAAGTTTCCTCTAATTTGTTTCCTTCAGTGATGATGAAGATGTCATCCACGTTGTGGACCCAAAGTTTGGGTTGGATGCTTCGCAGAGTTGTTTGTTCGAGTCTCTGCATTACCACCTCTGCTAAGAACCCTGATATCGGAGCTCCCATGGGTGTCCATTGGTTTGTCTGTAGGTTTTGTTGTTGAAGGTGAAGTGGGTGGTAAGGCATAAGTCCGCTAGCTTGGTGACATTGTCCTTGCTGATGAAGTTGGTGGTGTTTAGTGTATGTGTCTTTGGGTTCTTCTAATAGTGTAGTCAGTGTTTCCTTGGCCATGTTGATGTTGATTGACATGAACAGGGAGCAATCTTCTCAAAACTTGCTAACACCTATGGATGCAATTCACTAAAACCAGCCCAATAATTGGGAACCAATGCCATCAAATAGAACGCCACCCATGAAGAGCTGTACTTCCTGCATGAATGCCTAAGGAAGCAGGTACTACCTAAATGTCTTAAATACAAACCTCCCCTTAACACCCCGCTAGCAAAACGGCCGCAGAATGCTTAGAGAAATGATTAATGATGCCCACAACAGACTCTGTAAATACAACTGGGAAATTTTGCACCAAAATACTTTACTCACTAACGTGATAGACCATAAATGGACAGACAGAGTACAATAAGCTACAGACATTACACAACAACAAACACAGAAAATGAAATAACTAGACCTGCGGGAAAAAACTAGACAAACTTACACAAACTAACAACACCGACAACACAGAAGCATGGATAAAAACTTATCTGACCAATCCTTAACAGACACTGAAAAAGCCAATTTAGCAAGAGAATGAAATTACAACTTCCAGTATGCAGACAAGAAAAACTTCTTAGCAGCATTAGAAACAACACTGAAAGACAATTAACTCATAGAAGAAACCCAGCAAACCATCAGACAGACAGTTGCACCAACATTAAGCAGGAAAAAGGAAGGAAACACATTCAATACATAAGAAAGAAAAGCACTAAAAAGACTAAAAAAAATAAAAACATTGTTATCCTACCAGCAGACCAAGAACACTTGGCAGTCATTTTAAATTAACAAGACTACATTGAGAAAGTGAGCGCACTGCTTGCAGATACCAACACTTACCAACAAGTGGCAATGGACCCGACCCCACAACCAAAGAACCGAGTCGCATCCCTACTCAAAAAACTTCAAAAATCTGGAGAAATAAATAACACCAACTTCCAAAAAAATGAAACCAGATTGATCCAACATACCATGCTTCTATGGACTACCCAAAATTCACAAACCAGGAGCCCCCCTCAGACCCATAGTCTCACTACCTGGAACACCAATTACAGATTGACCAAGGAGCTACACCAAAGACTAAAACACTGAGTAGACAACTCATACCACTCCATCCACTCCACACACGAATTCCTGAAGACCATCAACGATGCTGAAATAGAAGAGGATGAAATAATGGTCTCCTTTGATGTAACAGCCCTGTTCACATCCATTAATATCAACATGGCCAAGGAAATACTGACTACATTATTAGAAGAACCAAAGACACATAGACCAAACACCACCAACTTCATCAGCAAGGACAATGACATCAAGGTAGTGGACTTATGCATTACCACCCACTTCATCTTCAACAACAAAACCTATAGACAAACCCATGGAACACCCATGGGATCTCTGATATCAGGATTCTTAGCAGAGGCAGTAATGCAAAGACTCGAACAAACAGCTCTGCGAAGCATCCAACCCAAACTTTGGATCCACTACGTGAATGACATCTTTGTCATCACTAAAGGAAACAAATTAGAGGAAACTTTCAAGATCATACTGGCATAAAATTCACTAAAGAGGAGGAAAACAACAACAAACTGCCATACATAGGTGCCATAGTAGAGCGAACAGCCAATGGGTAACTTCAAACCAACGTCTACAGAAAAACAACACATACTGACCAAATACGGAACTACAGAGGCAATCATTCCAACACCCACAAATGAAGCTGCATTAGAATATTCAATGAGCCACCACACACTGCAGCACAGAGGAACTATGAAGAGCAGAGGAAAATCACTTAAACAGTGTATTTAAAAAGAATGGGTACCCAACAGTCTGCTGATTTCTCAGCATTAAACTCACCATTAGTCATCTCTCTCTAGTGAGAGAGCAGCCTATAGACCTTGGCAATTTTCACTTCCCTGATTCTTCAAGCCACAGCTGGAATAATGTGAACAGTTTACGGTCTTTTATCTAAGGAAAGATATATGGACATTAGAAGCAGTTCAGGAAAGGTTAACTAGGCTGAAACCGGGTTGGGAGAGTCTGTCTTAGCTGGAGAGGTTGAGTAGATTAGGCCTCAGAGAATCTCAGAGGACTTGACAGGGTAGATGTGGAATATCCCCCTTATGGGAGAGCCTAGAACCAAAGGGTATAATCACAGAATAAAGGGTCATGCATTTAAGAATTTCTTTTCTCAGTGGGTAGTGAATCTATAGGGAGAATTGAGGCTCCTAGTCAATACATAACCTTAATTGAAAGCCAAGCCTGTCTCTTTAGACCTCACAGGTCTGATTCCTGCCCTCTGTTAAATATACAGCAGGGCATGCATTAAGCAAAGTGTGGGATCCCACCAACTGATGCTATTCAGTGGTATCAACATGGATCTTCAGGTGAACTGCTTCGATTTGCTCTTGCCACTGCAGAGTCGATGAAAGTATTATATTTGGTGATGTTGAAACTGCTAACCGAAGTTGTTAAAATCAGAAGGGAGTGGTTCTGGAAGTGGGGCAGTTTCCAAGAGATTGAATGGAATTTGAAGGCTTCTGAGTTGAAACCTTGCTCTCAGTCATTGGGCTATGGCTACATTTCCTTTTTGGGCGTGGCAAAGAAGGAGGTTGGAGCAGAGACAGCAAAGAGGATATTCTGGATACAGAGGAATAAGACGAAGAGCTCTAAAGAGATAGCCAGGTTGATCTATGTATTCTGACAGTATTTATTCCTACCTTCGTCTCAGCTAGGAGCAGTGGCGGTGGTGTCTTTGACTCACCAAGATGGTCACTAAACTGTGCCAACACATACATCTGATTTTGCTTCTGCTGATTTGAACACAGAAGGTATTGCCACTGGCTGGCAAGATCTTCATCACCCTCAATTTCTATGCCTCAGAATTCTTCTGGACAGAAGCTGACAGCATTTCATCATCTCTCAATGAGCTCCCCGATGCTCAGACAAATGTGCTGGGGACAAAAGGACAAGAGTTTGTTTTCTTTTCTGTATGCAAAGAGAAGCAGGAGAGGGTTTTGTCAAGTTAGAGAGATTTGCAATAACATAGGGAGCCATTGACTGTACATACGTGACTCTTCAGGCAGCATCTCTCAACAGGACAAGGTGGAAAAATGGCAAAGAGTTACTCTTCCTCAATGTGCAGTTAATGCATGACTATGCATGGGGAGCCAGGTCAGTGAATCCCTATTGCTGGTCCCTATAGTTTTGAGTTGCCACATGATGGTTGACTGTGAGACACATGTCTCAACTCGAGAGTAAGTTCACATTGCTGCTGCTATTCTCACACTGCATTGACAACACACAGAGGAGCAGAAGTGAGGCTTAGAACGTACAACATAGAAATGTACAGCACAGGAACGAGCCCTTTGGTCCACAATGTTGTGTCAAACATGATGGCAAAATAAACTAATCCATTCTGCCTGCACTTGGTCCATTTCCTTCCATTCCTTGCATGTTCACGTGCTTATCTACAAGTCCTTTTAATGCCCCAATTGTATCTGCCTCCACCACCACCGCTGGCAGTGCGTTTCAGACTCCTCTTACTCTGTAAAAACTTGTCCCTCTCGTCTCCTTTGAACTTTCCCCCCTCCAACACCAACCTAAATGCATGCCCCCTACTATTGGACATTTCAACTTTGGGAAAAAAATTCTGACCATCAATCCTATCTATGCATCTCATAATTTTATAGATTTCTACCAAGTCTCCCCCTCAGACTCCACGACTCAAGAGGAAACAACTTGGATTTTGTTAGTTCCTCCCAGGAACAGTTCTTTATATAGCGACGGACAGACCTAACCCATGATGCCACATAGCCATTTTACATACTAAGTGTGTTTTATCAAAAATTCCAGATTGTGGGGGTGTGATTTAGGTTTTAAGGAGATGTATAAAGCAGGCGTGTCATATCAGCAATTTCAGCACTGCCAGTTGCAAAAGCCTTCATGACTACCTTGCCAATGAACTGGATCACCTTCACTGCTAGAAAAGGATGCCATATCTATCCCCACTGTTCTCTGCTGTTATTTTCCATGTGTGCAAGAGAGTTAGGAAGGATGTTACTAAGTGCATTGCAATGAATCAGAGTGTCATGCCATGGTTGAATAGCTGAAAGAATATGTAAGTTGTGAGATTTGGGTGTTATGCATGCAACAATGTAAGTATGCACTGGTAAAGTGTGGTCAATAAAAATTAAGTGTAAGCCCTGATTTTTAATCAGTGAATGATGGAGGTGGGGGCCACTGAGCCACATGTGAGATCGGATGTGCATTGTATAAGGGTTGGCACTTGAAAATATATTCATTCACCTTAACCACGAATGTGAGGGTATTGAACATTTTCCTCATACTGCAGCCAAGTCCTTACTTCTGACAGTGATGTTGAGACATAGGGGAAGAAGTAGGCCATTCAGCCCTCGAGTCTGCTCCACCATTCAATGAGATTGTGGCTGATTTTATAATCCTTAACTCCTCTTTCCTGCCTTTTCCCCATCATCTTTGATTCCTTTACTAATTAGAAAACTGCATATCTCAGCCTTGAATATACTTAACTTATACGCTGTGACAAAGAACTCCACAGTTTAACAACTCTGAAGAAAGAAATTCCTCCTCATCTCTGTCATAAATGTCTGACTCCTTAATGTGAGAAAATGGCCTTTAGTCCTACACTCCCCAAGAGGGAACAATCTCTGCTCTTCTACTCTGTCAAGTCCTCTAAGAATCTTGTATGTCTCAATAAGGCCACCTCTCATTCTTCTAAATTCCAACATGTACAGGCCCAACCTAACACTGTAAGATGATTCATCTATCCCGAGTATCAGCCGAGTGAATGTTCTCTGCACTGCATTCAATGCCAGTATATCTTTCCTTCAAAAAGCAGCCCAAAAATGCCAAAATGCTGTCAGCATCTATGGCCTTAACAGCATCCAGTGCCTTCAGCAGTTTCTTGAAATCATGTGGAGTGAATAGAGTTGGCTGAAGACTAACATCTGTAATGTAAAGGACCGCAGGAGGAGGCAGAGATGGACCATCCTCAACACTTCTGGCTAAAGTTGGATCAAAATACTTCAGGCTTGCCTTTTGCCCTGATATTCAGAGCTCCCTTAGCATTGAGGACAGGGATTTATGGAGCCTCCACCTACTGTTTTTTATTCAAATGTTCACCATCATTCATGACTGTAAGTGGAAGGATTTCAAAATTTAGATCTGGTCTGCTGGTTGTGGGATTAGTTAGCCCTGTTGATTGCATTCTGCCTTTGCAGTTTGACACACAAGTATTCTTGTTTTGTAGCTTCACCAGACAAACATCTCACTTATAGGAATGATTGGTGTTTACTGAGGTAGTATGGGCTGAGGTTAGAAACAGGAAAGGAGAGGTCATCCTCTTGGGAGTTTTCTATAAGCCTCTGATTAGTTCCAGAGATGTAGAGGAAAGGATAGCAAAGTTGATTCTCGATAGGAGCGAGAGTGACAGGGTAGTTGTTATGGAGGGCTTTAACTTTCCAAATATTGACTGAAAATACTATAGGTCAAATACTTTAGATGGGTCAGTTTTTGTCCAATGTGTGCAGGAGGGTTTCCTGACACAGTATGTAGACAGGCCAACAAGGGGCGAGGCCACATTAGACTTGGTACTGGGTAATGAACCAGGCCAGGTGTTAGATTTGGAGGTAGGTGAGCACTTTCGTTACAGTGACCACAATTCGGTTATGTTTAGCGATAGAAAGCGATAGGTATATACTGCAGGGAAAAAGTTATAGCTGAGTGAAAGGCAATTATGATACAATTAGACAAGATTTAGAATGCATAGGATGGGGAAGGAAACTGGGGGGGGCGGGGGGAGGGTGAATGGGCGCAATTTAGATATGGAGCATATTCAAGGAACAGCTACTGCGTGTCCTTGATAAGTATGCACCAATCAGGCAAGGAGGAAGTTGTCAAGCGCGGGAGCTGTGGTTTACTAAGGAAGTTGAACCTCTTGTCAAAAAGAAGAAGGCTTATGTTAGGATGAGATGTGAAGGCTGATTTAGGGCACTTGATACTTATAAATTAGCCAGCAAAAACCTAAAGAGAGAGCTAAGAAGATCCAGGAGGGGACATGAGAAGTCATTGGTGGATAGGATCAAGGAAAACCCTAAGGTTTTCTATAGGTATATCAGAAATAAAAGAATGACGAGAGCAAGATTAGGGCTAATCAAGGATAGTAGTCTGAAGATGTGTGTGGAATCAGAGGAGATGGGGGGAGCACTAAATGAATATTTTTCGCCAGTATTCACATTAGAAAAAGACAATGTTGTCGAGGAGAATACTGAGATACAAACTACTAGACTAGACAGGATTGAGGTTCACAATGAGGAGGTGTTAGCAAATCTGAGAAAATAGGTAAGTCCCCGGGCCAGATGGGAATTATCCTCGGATTCTCTGGGAAGCCAGGGAAGAGATTGCAGAGCCTTTGGCTTTGATCTTTATGTCACCATTGTCTATAGGAATAGCACCAGAAGACTGGAGGATAACAAATGTTGTTCCCTTGTTCAAGAAGGGGAGTAGAGACAACTCTGGTAATTATCGACCAGTGAGCCTTACTTCGGATGTGGGTAAAGTGTTGGTAAAGATTATAAGACATAGGATTTATAATCATCTAGAAAGGAATACGTTGTTTAGGAATAGTCAACACAGTTTTGTGAAGGGTATTTCATGCCTCATAAATCTTGAGTTCTTTGAGAACATAACCAAACAGGTGGATGAGGGTAAAGTGGTTGATGTGGTGTATATGAATTTCAGTAAGGCATTTGATAGGCTTTTGCACAAAATACGGAGGCATGGAATTTAGGGTGATTTAGCGGTTTGGATCAGAAATTGGCTAGCTGAAAGAAGACAGAGGGTGGTGGTTGATGGGGAATGTTTATGCTGGAGTTCAGTTACTAGTTCAGCTACAAGGATCTGTTTTGGGTCCACTGCTGTTTGTCATGTTTATTAATGACCTGGATGAGTGCATAGATGGGTTAGTAAAGTTGCGGATGACACTAAGGTTGGTAGTTATGGGCAGTGCCATTGTAGGATGTTGTATGTTACAAAGGGACACAGATAAGCTGCAGAGCTGGGCTGAGAGGTGGCAAATAGAGTTTAATGGGGAAAAGTGTGAGGTGATTCACTTTGGAAGGAGCAACAGGAATAAAGAGCACTGGGCTAATGGTAAGATTCTTGGTAGTGTAGATGAGCAGAGAGATCTTGGTGTCCATGTACGTAGATCCCTGAAAGTTGCCACCCAGGTTGATAGGGTTGTTAAGAAGACATAAGGTGTGTTAGCTTTTATTAGGAGAGGAATTGAGTTTCAGAACCACGAGGTCAGGTTACAGCTGTAAAAACTCTGGTGTTGCCGCACTTGGAATATTGCATACAGTTCTGATCACCACATTACAGAAAGGATGTGGAAGCTTTGGAAAAGGTTCAGAAGAGATTTACTAGAATGTTGCCTGGTATGGAGGGAAGGTTTTATGAGGAAAGGCTGAGGGACTTGAGGCTGTTTTCATTGGAGAGAAGAAGGTTGAGAGGTGACTTAATTGAGTCATATAAGATAATCAGAGGGTCAGATGGGGTGGACAGTGAGAGCCTTCTTCTTTGGATGGTAATGGCTAGCATGAGGGGGCATAGCTTTAAATTGAGGGGCGATACATATAGGACAGATGTCAGAGATAGTTTCTTTACTCAGAGAGTAGCAGGGACATGGAAAGCACTGCCTGCAACAGTAGTAGACTCACCAAATTTAAGAGCATTTAAATGGTCATTGGATAAACATATGGATGAAAATGGCACAACGTAGGTTAGATGGGCTTCAGATTGGTTTTATAGGTTGGTGCAACATTGAGGGCTGAAGGGCCTGTAGTGTGCTGTCATGTTCTATGTTCTATGCTCTCCTGGCATGCCCTCCTACATTCTTAATTGAATCAGGGTTTATCCCCTGACTTGATGTTAATGTTAGTGGTATATGGTGAGCCATGAGGTTTCAGATTGTGATTGAATATAATTCTGCTGCTGCTGTTGGCCCACAGTGGTTCTTGGATGCTCCAGTCTTGAGCTATTAAATATGTATCCATTTAGCCACGGGCTAATGCCACACAACATGATGGAGGGTATCCTCTGTGAAGACAGTAAGACACCTTCACAAGGATTATATGGTAGTCCCTCGTACCGATATAGTCAAAGATGGACACATCCAAAACGGGAAAATTGGTGATGATGAGATGAAGTAGGTTTTTCACTCTATTCATTCTCTTCCCAATTGTTCCAGGCCCAATTTAGCAGCTAAGTTCTTAAGGGTCAGCTTGTTCACTCAGTAATGAGGGTGGTGATGACCCACTCCAAGTGATGGACATTTGCTCCCTTTTTTTCATAAGAGTATCCACACCTCTGGGCAAAGGTTTTATCAGAAAACCTGGAAACCGTGTCTCTATCCTACGATTTCATTGCTCCTCTGTGTTGTCAAAAATCCTCGAAATGATAATTGTAATAGTACTGCACCAATACTGCAATTCCCCTTCAAGAGTTGCAGGCTGGCTAAAAGAAATGCTCAAGAGCTTTAATTGGTACTTATCTTGAATGAACCTTAGTCCTCAGACTTCTTGCAGCCACTCAGTAGTTCACTTTGGGCTCAGCCACATGTTGTAAACATGGAGATGAGCAGGCAACATGAAGTTTGTGTGATGCAAGCAGCATTTTGATTGGGCAAAAAGAAATCAGAAACTGTCATGTCCATTGTTATGGACCAGATTAAACTGTCTCACTTTATGTTAAGGTAGCCTAGACGCTAACTTTCTTTCTTATTTTTAAAGGGAAGTGTAATGCATATGTTCCGGATGCAATTTGATTGGTCAGACTACCAAGCTTGCAGCAAAACATACTTTATTCTTACCTCGCTTTTAAAATACAAACAAAAAAAGACGAATTGAAATATTAACTTTAATGGAAAACTTACCAGAATAACAGATTACTTAAGTATTAAAAAGCAAGGTTCGATCTCATGAAACACAGGGAGAACTAGTCATTTGGATACAGAACTGGCTTGAAGGTAGAAGACAGGGGATGGTGATTAGATTAGATTTCCTACAGTGTGGAAACAGTCCTTTGGCCCAACAAGTCCACACCGACCCTCCGAAGAGTAACCCACCCAGACCCATTTCCCTCTGACTAATGCACCTAACACTATGGGCAATTCACCTAACCTGCACATCTTTGGACTGTGGGAAAAAAACGGAACACCCGGAGGAAACCACACAGACACGGGGAGAATGTGCAAACTCCACACAAACAGTCACCCGAGGCTGGAATCGAACCTGAGTCCCTGGTGCTGTGAGGCAGCAGTGCTAACCACTGAGCCACCATGGTGGTTGAGGGCTGTTTTCTGACTAGAGGCCTGAGACCAATTGAGTGCCACAGGATTGGTGCTGGGTCCACAACATTTCATCATTTATATAAATGATTTGAATATGAACATAAGAGGTATAGTTAGTAAGTTTGCAGATGACACCAAAATTGGAGGTGTAGTGGACACCGAAGAAGGTTACCTCAGATTACAATGGGATCTTGATTAGATGGGCCAATGGGCTGAGAAGTGGCAGATAGTTTAATTTAGATAAATATTAGATGTTACATTTTGGGAAAGCAAATCTTAGCAGGACCTATACACTTAAGGGTAAGGTTCTAGGGAGTGCTGCTCAACAAAAAGACCTTGGAGTGCAGGTTCATAGCTCCTTGAAAGTAGAGTAGGATAGTGAAGAACGGTATGCTTTCCTTTATTGTCAAAGTATGAGTATAGGAGTTGGGAGGTCATGTTGTAGCTGAACAGGACATTGTTTAGGCCACTGTTGGAATATTGCGTGCAATTCTGGTCTCCTTTTTACCAGGAGGATGTTGTGAAACTTGAAAAGGTTCAGAAAAGATTTACAAGGATGTTGCCTCGGTTGGAGGATTTGAGCTATAGGGAGAGGTTGAAAAGGCTGGGGCTGTTTTCCTTGGAGCGTCAGAGGCTGACAAGTGACCTTACAGAGGTTGATAAAATCATGAAGGGCATGGATAGAATAAATAGACAAGGTCTTTTCCCTTGGGTCAGGAGTCCAGAACTAGAGGGCATAGGTTTAGGGTGAGAGGGGAAAGGTATGAAAGAGACCGAAGGAGCAACTTTTTCACACATAGGGTGGTATGTGTATGGAATGAGCTGCCAAAAGAAGTGGTGGAGGTTGGTACAATTACAATATTTATCTGGATGGGTATATGAAAAGGAAGGGTTTCAAGGGATATGGACCAGGTGCTGGCAAGTGAGATGAGATTAGGTTGGGATATCTGGTTGACATGGATAAGTTGGACCAAAGGGTCTTTTTTTGTGCTGCACATCTCTATGACTCTATGACTCTTTGATTGTTCTAATATAGTAACATCACATAAACACACCCTTCGCAAAGGTAAGTTCAGTGAAATAGATTGTCTCACATACAATTCTCCAATTCAGGAGGAAAGAATATCAAGAGAAAACTCTGAGACACAGAGAGAGAGAGAGCATGAACTCAAGCGTTTTGCTGTAGCAGGAAGAGATGTACAGCAGCTTTCAAACTCCAACACTTACTGAAAGTTAAACTAAAATCCCTGTTCTGTGGGAGCTTGACCCCACCCCTTTATGCTTCTTCCATTGTTCAAACTTAAAAAAAACCCTCAAGGCCTCATAAGCTGTTTATTTTATCGGCTTGGGACAGACTCGTTACCTCTGTCTCAAACTCTATTATAAAAAAATCCAGGACAAAATACATCTCACAAAGCCATTGTATCATCACACTATTCCTGCAAACCAGATGCAATTTTTAACCCTTTATACATAAACATATTGGCTACTTAATCAGTGCACAGCAAATGGGGAGAAAAAGTCAACTGTCAAAGTTAGTGGATAATACATTGTCCCTGTGCAAAAGAGTTATTCCTGTTATAAAGGTGGTGATACCCACAATTGCTATATGAGGATAACTCACAATTGTGTAAACAATGCCACCTGTCGGTCAGACGTTGTATACAAGTAATGTTACTAATTACGCCATACATTTCCAATATGAATCTCCTGATGCGGTTTACCCTTGCATGAAATCAGAAGTAAACTTATGCTTTTCAAGTTAAGTAATAGCAGAACTGAGGGAGATCACTTTCTCTTCTCTGCTAACTTCAAAAATTATTAGATGGTACAAGGCACATTAGATTACACATTTAACTCCATTTACATGATCCCCAGTGGACTGAGTTCAGAAAAGCAGCCCTGTTGTACAATTATCCATTCTCTGAATAAGCCATCTTGTGGCTATAGGGAGTATGACATGTAACAAAGCTGTATTTTTTTAAAATGAAGATGATTTTGTTACACAAGACTATATGGGAATGACTGTTACAGAATTAAAACAATTTAAACTTCAAGTTATGCATTTATTGTAACACATGATTTTAGTTATAATGAAACTTTTTCTGATACTCCAACAGCTTTATTATTGCAATGCAATGTTCAAATTTATTGCAACATCATTCTGAACAATGTCATTCAAGGATCATTTCAGAGGAGTTACAACAAAATGCCAAAACTTCCAGTTGTTGATAACATGCCCCATTGATCTTATAAGAACTAATGAGCACAGATCATTTACTGTGAATCAGAAGCATAGGGTGAAGACTTGTCACTGGGTTATAAGATCCAGAGCAATTTATTACCAGAATTTAAATTGCGAGCAAAGTTTTCAACAACATTAATTCAATATGGAAGCACTGTTTGTGTTAATATATGTAATCTGAAATTGAATTGCTGTGTAAGGTTTTTTTTGATGTATCGTTTTCTGGATGCAACATCAGACACTTGTAGAGGATGACAACGGCAGGTTCAAGTAACTGGTAGCAGAGTGAAGAGGCGAGGCAGGACTTGTGTGATGCTGACCTGCCTTTATTTATATTACCATGGATAACTAATGGAAGAGTTGAGATAAGAGGGGCATTTTTAGAATGGCAACCTGTAAATAGTGAAGAGTCGCAGGAATCAGTGCTTGGGCTACAATCCTTTTTCAGTATATATTCATAGCCTGGTTAATGGAAATTAATTTATCACCACCAAGTTTGTGGATGACACAAAAATAGGTGGGAAGGCTTAGTGCTCCCTCAGTACAAATATACACAGGTTAAGTGAGTGGATGAAAGCTTAGCAGATAGAATATACTATGGAAAAACCTGAGGTTTCCCACTTCTGCACAAAGAACAGAAGAGCTGTATATTACTTAAATATAGAAAGCTGCAGCACAGAAAGATTTGGGCTGTCCTTGTGCAAAAATCACAAAAAAGCTGGTATTCATGTCCTGCAGTTGTAAGGAAAGCAAATGGAATGTTGACATTTATTTCAAAGAGAATGAGGTATAAAAATGAAGTTGCTGAACTATACATGGTACATGCCATACCTAGAATTCTATGAGCAGTTTTGATCACCTTATCAAGGGAAAGATATACTGGCATTATAGGCAGTCCTGAGAAGGTTCGCTACCTTGATCCCGGGTGTGAAGGAATTGCCTTATAAGGAGAGCATGAGTAGATTAGGCCTGTGCTCATTGGAACTTACAAGAACAAGAGGTGACATTAGAGGGGCTTGACTGGGTAATTCCTAAATGTTCTTCCCCCTTGTGTTAAAGGCTAGTGCAAGGCAACATAACCAGAGAGGAATAAGTCACCCAGTTAGGACAAATGCAAAGAGGAGTTTCTTCCCTCAGAGACTAGTGACTGTATGGAATTCTTTACCTGAGAGAGCTGTAGTGGTTGGATAGTTAAATATATTAAAGACAAGTTTTTAATCAGTAAGTGAATCAACGGATGGGAAAAAAGGCAAGAACGTGGAGTCGAATCAATCATACTCTAAATGAACGGCAGAGCAAGCTCACTGGGCTGAATGGGCTACACCTGTTCCTACATCTTCTTGTCCTGAGGACCTATATTGAAAAAATCTGAAGGAAGAATGGCTTACAAAGAAAGAAATGACTGAAGAAGGTTGCCTAAGTTATACAGTTATGCAGATTGAGTGCCACCTTTCACAAATACAGGGCAGAAGGCCAGATTGACATCAATTTAAAACTTGCCAAGAGTAGGAAAATTAAGAAAAGTGCCTGATTTGTTGGTGATCTCAATTCCACTTTCTTGTCTTCCGTCCCTGTCCTCCCATAACCATTGACACCCTTGTTTATCAATATCTATTTAATGCATGTTTGGATCTCCACGCACATGCCTTACTTTTCTGGTTGGCCTCTCACAATTCAAGCCCACACATTACAAAGTCCTTTCACCTCTTGGCTTTTTTGTTTCATTGTCGATTGTGGGCTGAATACCAAATGCTGCTTCCACTTTACCTACGGTAACAGTTTCCTCATTCCAAATTGTGGCTGTAGTTGGCATAGTGACTTTTAACTTTCATAGTTTATCTTAAGTCTTATCATGTTTTCATAAAACTTATGAAAGTATTCACATGCATTTAACTAATTTATCTGATTGAATTGCTCCTAAGTATATCTAGATTCCACTCAAACAGACCTATTAAATAACTGCTTAAGAAACAAGTCCTGTATATATTTTAGAAATCACATTTCCTTTCTCTCCCAATTGTGAGTAAAATCCCCAAAACAATGTAACGTGAGGGCTTGGATTGTGAGAGGCCATTTGGAGAATTAAGGCATGGAGATCCAAACATGGATTAAATAGATATTGATGGACAAGCGTGTCAATGCTTACGGGTGGATGGTGGCTCATTGGTTGCCTCAGAGCGCCAGGGACCCAGCTTTGATTCCCACCTCAGGCAACTGTCTGTATGGAGTTTCCACAATCTCCCTATGTTTGCGTAGGTTTCCTCTGGGTGCTCCGGTTTCCTTCCACAATCCAAAGATGTGCAAGTCAGGTGAATTAGTTGTGCTAAATTGTCCATAGTGTTTAGGGTAAATGTAGGGGAATGGGTCTGGGTGAGTTATTCTCCGGAGAGTCGGTGTGGATTTGTTGGGCTGAAAGGCCTGGTTCCATACTGTAGGGAATCTAATCTAAATAATTCTGTTATTCGCACAATGGTCTCCTGTTTGACTGCAGATTTCCTCTTTACTTTTGTCTAGTACAGAGACATTTAATAGACCCTTGTTACTGTTGGAAGTACTTTTCATCTTTGCTCTCCAACTATTATGACCAGCTTTATCACTCCCTTATCTACATTGACCTTCACTAAAGGATTTTAGCCAATAACATCATTTGTAATTTTCCCTTTTCTATCCTTCTTAAATAAATTTTGTCCTGTCAGGTATTTTGAGTGGAAGATTATTCATATATTTGTCTAGAACATGTTATTGTAATGATGGTGAAACTGCAAGCACTCACTGTCTGTAAGGCTAGCACCAACTTCTGCTACATGTACAGTTAAACAATGAAATCTTGAAGTTGCTTTAATAATACCTTGCACCTCACAAGGCTGCATTGCTACATTCCTTGCAGATGTAACCAATGTAAAATTAGTGATTGACGTGAGCTTCAAATTTTTGGACACAATTTTTGTTACAAGAACACTGTCTTGCCGAATGTGATGTAACTGAGATTTTAATGCCATTTGAAGATGTAATTGCTATAAATCAACTTCTCTGCTCCTGAAAGTTTAATTATATGTATAGAATGTTATTCTCATACAAGAATACTTAAAAGTTGTATTACAGTTGAAATCTGTTTATAATATTTCAGTTTCTATCTTAAACTGTGTGCTCTTTCACTTTCTATCGGATGTCCTAAAGTGTGAATTACAATCCTGAGAGCGAACTGCTTCATGTTTATATGAAATCTTCTGTCTGATGGTGCAGTGAGTTCAGTTACAAAGTAAAGATGCTTTGGATACTGGAGTGTGAAATAAAAACAGGCAGTGCTGGAAATACTGAACAGGTCAGGAAGTACCTGTGAAGAGAGAACTAAAGTTGCCCTTTTGTTAGAGTTATTATGCTTGATCAACCTGCCTGTTGCCTGTACTGTTGCTAGATGGCGCCAGATTCAAAGTCACATCAAAATAGAGGAAATTAAAACTTGAGAACCTGTTCACTCTTTTTTGACAGTTTTATTGAAGTCAGTGATGTGTCCCTTCTCCTTGCTGCTTTTTACAAAATTTGGTCAATAATAACTTATTACATGAATTGTTTAGTGAGTTCGGTATTAAAAATGTAAACAATCTGGGAACAAATGAGATGAGAGTTATATGAAGATCAGCTGAATGCATACAAAGTTTGGCTCGGCCACATTTGGAATACTGCATACAGTTCTGGTCGCCACATTACCTAAAGGATGTGGATGCTTTGGAGAGGATGCAGAGGAGTTTCACCAGGATGTTGCCTGGTGTGGAGGGTGCTAGCTATGAAGAAAGGTTAAGTAGTTTAGGATTATTTTCATGAGAAAGACAGAGGTTGAGGGGGGACCTGACTGAGGTCTACAAAATCCTGAGAGGTATAGACAGGATGGATAGCAAGAAGCTTTTTCCCAGAGTGAGGGACTCAATTACGAGTTTAAGGTGAGAGGAGAAACGTCAAGGGAGATATGCATGAAAAGTTCTTTACACAGAGGGTGGTGGGTGGCTGGAATGCGTTGCCAGCAGAGGTGGTAGAGGCAGGCACGATAACATCATTTAAGATGTATCTAGACAGATACGTGAATAAGCAGGGAGCAGAGGGATACAGACCCTTAGAAAATAGGTGAAAGGTTTAGAGGATCAGGATCGATGCAGGCTTAGAGGGCTGAAGGACCTGTTCCTGTGCTGTAATTTTCTTTGTTCTTTGTTCTTTGTTCATTTCTCTTTGTAAAGAAGCCAAGATCAGTTCATCAAAAGAACCTTTGCGTAAACAGTGAAACTCATGCTAACCTTAATCTGGAATATGGTAAAAGTGTATCCATGCGTGGAAATGAGTTAATCAGAGTGGGGCATTTAAGACACCAATGCAGAGAGAGCTGACAGTCAGGGTCTGACAGCAGAGGAGATGGACATGCTCAGTAGATTGCACAAGGTCAGAGGTTGTGGAAAATAAAAGTGGTTAACCAGGATTCCTGCAGGTTATGGATCAAGGAATGCCCTTTTGCATATTATTTGCATGTTCTAGTGCTGCTACACAGTTCTACTCTCATACCATCAAGGCTGGTGAAAGGCTGCTGATTTTCATTGAGAGCCCTGCAGAGGTCATACGAGATATCCTTGAGCAGCTATAGGCCTAGAAAGCTTGACTTTGGACAGCACTCTAGACAACAGAATTGTGGGCTAACAGATTGACAGGCAACAGCAACAGATATTGGTGGAGTGACAGTGACAGGAGAGTGAATACTGTAACCCTGAGAAAGGCCAACACTTTCATACGCCTCTGCCCAACCCCAGTGTGACACAGTTAGTTGGTTGCAGCACTGATTGCTGGGATGCTATGAAATCCTGATAGCTCCGAGGACCACGTGATGATGCAGGATGAGCTAGGTGAGATTTCATGTGCTCATGCTGAGTCTCCACTGCAGCACTTGGGTGTTAAGTAACATTTGCATGTGATATGATGGAATCTGAGACATTGGCCATCAGGCTGCATCATGATGGGGTCCACATTTGTTTACATGGAGTTAGCTACCAGTCACGTCACGCGTTGGAAAGGAGGGGACCCTAGCTCTCTGCAAAGGCCTGTACCATGTCAGAACAACTCCTCACACATTCCTTGACAGTGACAGCTTTTGTGGCAGGCCTGTCAATACGCCCTGCACTTCATTGTGTATCTGTCTGTACTCTATTCCACTGAAGCCTACACATTAGTCCTCTGCAGCAGAACTCATGTGATTTCACCCTCCTTTCAGCCTTGCCCTGGCCACAAGCCACTCACCACCAGTTTCTTAACAAGTTCAGATCCCATCTCTATGCTACTCTTTAAAGAGCAGTATCATTAAAGTCTGAACTCGTGATTGCAAATTTGAAATTGAGAGACCATATTTTAGCATACTCATGTCTTCATGCTATCAAAGCACTGTCCAGTCAAGTGACATTTCTGGTGTATCTGAAAGGAGAAAAAAGTAAAGGTAATGTTGCAATGAGGAGATGGGAGGGGAAAGATAAGAGTTACAAAGTAAAAGCAGCTTCAAAAACACATGTCAACTGCATCAAGAGCATGTATCCTGGTGGAGCAGGTTTGTTCTCTTAATATTAGCTGAAAAACTTTCACAATTTCTTTCTTGTAGCTGCAGCAGCAAGCTGGTCTCCTGTCAGCAGCTCAGGTGCAAAGAGGAACTTGCCCAAGAGGCTGAGCATCTCAGCACCACACCAGAAAGTCATGCTTCCCCTTTCCAAATCCCACCTTCGATGTCACAAGCTGAAGGTACACCATGGAGCACTACCTTCAGTTGAATGATAGGCGAATGACTTTTAGTGAGTTCCAGTTTTATACCTGATCTACTTTTCTTTGCAGCTTCTCCCCTATCAAGTACCCTGAGTTCCCCTAATTCTCCCTCTCCAAGATTCTAGGGTGCCCCCAGCTATCCTGTCATCTCAATGACTCACTTTAGCACCTGTCCCACACCAACTTTCCTGGTATTCCTGTCACTCCTCCAGGAACCTCGTCCATCACTGGCACCTCTCCCTTCCGATATGCACTCCCTGCATCCCTAAACCCACTGCTAGCTTACTCCAGCTCCTGAATTCCTTTCCATCCTGCTATCATCCTTCAGGTCCTCTTCACCTCAGCTCCTCAGTCTGTATGGTGCAAGGATGATTAGGATGTCAGGACCTGATTGTATGACAGTTGACCCATTAGTTTGCTAAGGGTGAGATTCCACCCTGTTCTGGGTAGAGGTCCTACTGCTGACAAGTGCCTGCAACCAAATGTGCAGCTCCAGTAGCACCACTGGGAGTGACAGCACCGGCAATTCTCAATTACATTAATCACTGGGTCGAGGTTAGAATGTGAATGGGGCTGTTTCACCAGAACAAGGCTGGAGATATCAGTGAGGTATGACCAGGAGCCATGAGGAGGAACTTTCCATGGCGGATAATAACATACAGGGGGCCTCCTTTGAGCACAAGGTCAATATGGTTCACTTGGTGGCGGTGCAATGTGATATGGGCATCCTTCCCCTTCTCACCCACCTCCCACAAACCCCACCACTGGTAAAATACCAGCATCAACAACACCAGAATCGTCAGACCATTAATTGGCCACTTTAAACCTTCATTCAGCTCAAGGGCAAATGGGCCATCTGAAATAGACCCTGGCATGAAAAATGCCAGCAGTGCTGGGTTTGTTACAGGCACAAATACTTGCCATACTTCCCAATTTTATTGCTCACACTTCTAGCCACCCAATCCAACAATGGGAGGGGTGGATGTGTAAAATTCCACCTGTGGTGTTTGAGGATTAATTCACTGATCTTAACCATTCTAGTGAAAGCAAGTTACTCATGTATTAGCTTTTAAGTGCAGCAAATGAATTGATAGACAATCAGGATATTGTGGACTATAATTACACAGGCAACTGGTGGGTTTCTGCATGGGCAAAGCTATTTGTAATAGATTGCCATGACATACTTCAGATTGATGAATAATACATTTGGTCTCCCAATCAGCCAACATTTGACACTGGGAAGAAATTAATCATGAATGACAATTTTAAAAAAAACTTAAATTTCTCCTTGATCCCCAACACTGATCAAAGAAAATCCAAATTTAAAATCACCATTGTTTAACCTCAAAGTACACAATTTACATTCACTCTGCCCCAACAATACTTGATACAATATATTCAGTTGAATGTTCTATTATCTTTATTTCACTCGTATAATTATTAGTCTATTTCATATTAAATATTTGCCAATCTAATTTCAAAATGCTAACCAATATTACATCGCCTATTGTCAATGGAAATCAAATGAACTATTTTATGTCTAAAAATCTGTTCTTTTTTCTAATTCTTTGCTGAGAAAAATATATGTGAGGCATTGCATTTTGGTACAACAAACAAGGGTAGGGCCTATACAATTAATGATAGGGCCTTGGGTGGTGTTGTAGAACAGAGGGACCTAGAGGTGCAAGTACATAATTCTTTGAAATTTATATCACATGTAGACAGGATGGTTTAAAAGGTGTTTAGCACGCTTGCCTTCATTGCTCAGACCTTTGAGTATAGGAGTTGGGACATCAAGTTGAGAGTGTACAGCACATTGGTGTGACCTCTTCTGGAATACTGTGTGCAGTCCTAGTGTCCATGTTATAGGAAGGATATTACTAAATTGGAGAGGGTTCAGAAACAATTTACCAGGATGTTGCTGGGAATGGAAGCTTTGAGTTATAAGGCTGGGATATAGTCTGGGAATCTTCTCATTGGAACATAGGAGGTTGAGAGTGACCTTGGAGAGGTTGATAAAGTTATGAGGGGCATAGGCAAGTGAATGGAAAGGGTTTTTTCTCTAGAGTGGGAAAGTTCAAAACTGGGGGGCATATTTTTAAGCTGAGTGGAGAATGTTTTAAAAAGGACATAAGGGGCAACTTCTTTAAACAGAGAGTGTTTCATGTTTGAAATGAATATCCTGAGGAAATGGTGGATGTGGGTACGATTAGAATATTTAAAACACATTTGGATAAGTACATGAATAAGAAAGGTTTGGAGGGATAAGGGCCAGGAGCAGGCAGGTGGGGCTAGTTTAGTTTGGGATTATGTTTGGGCATGGAATGGTCGGACAGAAGTGTCTGGTTTTTTTTTGCTGTATGTCTCTGAGACTGTATAAGTACATCAGAAGCAAGTTCAGCATTTGTTGCCCATTCTTAATTGTCCTTGAAAAAGTGATGGTGATTTGCCTTTTTGAACTGCAGTAATCTATCTAATGTGCATACACCCAGAATGTACTGTTCAGAAGGAGTTCCATGATTTTGAGCAAGTTGCAGTGAACAGTGATGTAGGTCCATGTCAGGTCAGTATGCATCAGCTGGTGATGTCCTCATGTATCTGCTATTCCTCTACTTGGTTGAACTTGCAGGTTTTGCTATCACAGGAAGCTTAGAGAGTAACAGCAGTATATCTTGGAGTTGGCAGCACTCATTGCTGTGTGCCATAGTAGAGTAAGAGAATGTTGAAGTTGGGAAGGTGCTGTTAGAGAACATTTCATGAGTGCTTTTGAAACTACATTTACCTAGGTTAGTAGAGATAATTGTATCGCACAACTAATCTGTGGAGTATCTTACATTTAATTATATTTTACTCCTGAGATTTTGCAAGCTTGCACACATAACACAGACTTCCCTCAATACTCTGTGGACTGCTTCCCTGCAACCAATCATCCACAGAAAGGACATCATTCATCACAAACTGTACATGGATGGATCAACAGATCCAGAGGATGTACCACTCATTCAATATATTAGACAGAACATTCTGTGGGGTTGATTACTTCTGTACCTGAATTCCTGATATGAGCTCATTGTTCAAAGCACTGTGTTAGGAGTAGGATTTCATAAAATTAGTTTTCTGGCCTAATTATTATACTTAATTTAAAAGGACAGAAATTTGAAATGTAGCAGGCAATTTTGCATCTGTAGTGATATGTATCAATTTTGGCACAATTGCAGCCAGTATAAAATCTTCAAAAAACTTGGTCTTTGGAAAAAATAAAGAAATATACACTTTGGTTAAAGGTTTTGATGTGCAGAGTTTTAAGATATGATTACAAATATCCTATCATTTTTGAGCCTATTGAGCAAATGGAAATGTCTCAATAAGTAACAAGTTTTGAAAAAATATGACTTAGCAACAAAATTATTCAGTAAATTGTATCTATGTACTGTGATAGAAACTTAAAGTTAAATGCTAAGTTAGCTGGAATGTTTTATTGCTGCAGAATTACAACAGGTACTCAGATTAGGTTTCTACTGCTTGAAAAAATTATTAATGGTAGCATTTTTTTTTAATCCCATTAGGATTTTTATCAGGGCATTTTCATCAGCAGTTATCAGTAATTGATTTTGTAATGTGCATTCGTGCCAGCAGAAAGCTGGCATAATAACTATAATTGTTTTTTTTTCTAAAATTGCTGTTATCGACCAACTTCTTTGCCAAAGTATCCCATTATTAATTAGAAAGTACAAACCTAAATGCAAGTGCCAAGATCAATTTGGGTATCCATTGTAGTTTACTTGCAGTAGTAAACTGTATCCACTGCAGCTGTAGTATGAAGGTGCACCATTAAAGTTGATAAAATACTGTGTACTCTAACTGATTGTCATACTTAATTAGTTTCCACAAGTTTAAAAGGCACAATGTTACAACTACATTTTAAGATGATCTTTAAAATATGATTCTATTTTATTTCAATGATTATCAGTCTGCAATTATTTGGGAGAAATTTGTCAGTATCTGTCATCACATTTTTATTGAACAGAGCTAAACTCTTACCTCCCTCCACAACATCATACGTAATTCCAGTCATTTTATGTATGGTAGGTGCTTAGAGCAAAAATATATATTTGAGTCGAAAAATATTTAATTCTCATAACATATTGACACAAATAGGTATCATAGCTAGTGACCTCAGCTTTCAGACTTTTTAAATCAGTGATGTACTATTGAGGGCAGACAGGACAAGAATCTCTCAACTCCCATCAATAAGACTTCAAGAAGAGCACTGCAAGAAAGAAGTAACTTTAAAATATTTGCTTTAGTTTATTGAAAGATTAGGTACATTTTTTAATAATCAAACCTCCAATCATTTTTGTAGCTTTAACTAAATGCTGAGATGCCATAACACAAAATTTCAAGATGGAAACAAATTTTGCAAAAAAAAAGTCAATCACAGTATAGTTCCGTTAAATAAAACAAAAATTGTTGATGGTCCTCAATTACTGATGAGCATTGTCATAATATCAAGTCTGCTAAATGTTGTGCACATTTCTCAACGTGTATACTATAGTACTTTAAGTATTCTGGTTTATGTCCCCTCGAAGCTTGTAAAACATTTGTATAAGATAGTTTCTAGATCGATGAATTGGCACAATGTGTGTATTGTATGAATGTATTAGTCCAATACCTGAGAACGTGTGCCTAAACAATTTTTAATTTGAAATTGAATTTTCTTCTTGAAGACAGCTGCTTCGACAAGTATTGTTGCCTCAGTATGATTGATTTACTTATTTTTATGATTCCCAGACTATTTCATCCAACCATTTCTATCCAGCTGCAACAAAAATATTCTGCCTACACTTTTTTTTATTATTCTTATGAATTGCAAGCATTATTTGTTTATTCAGTTAGTATCTTTAAAATTTTGAAACTTCATGTTCTTTGCTTCATTGAGACAATGTCCAAAGGAAAAACTGAAACTACATCAAAAGAGAGCACGCTTTTATTACAGACCCAGCATTTTGAGATACACTAAATGCCTCCTTGCACTATACGTTGCTCTGCTTGGTTGGTTGTGATTAATTCAAAACAAGTGTTTCAAGCTTATCGAGTGTTTAGCTAAATTCAAACAGCCTACTAATGCAGCTTAGTTAAACTGAGCCTTACGTGAAGAAATTGTAAACACTATTAATTTCCAATTCTGTAGGTATACAAGATCATTTATTTCATTATTTACATTATAGAGGTATTATCAATTGCTATATCTCAGACACCCCATGATAAATCTTTCCTTAGCTGTAAACAATTAGATTATAAACCTGGTTGTCTATAAAACATGTGTTCACCACACGATTTTACAAACTCTCAGTAAGGTTTCTCCAGATCAGTGGACCTGATCTTTAAAAGGGCAATGTCCTGATGAAAACTACTCTTAGAGTTGGGAAGGGAATTGAGGCTAAAAGTGATAGTTTTATTGTAATTGTATTATTTGCCAGTCATGTAATATGTCCATTGTTTGGAAGGAAAATCTAGGTACATTTGTTAAACACTTTTTTTGACATTGAGCTAACAATTAGATATCCAATACTTGGATAACCTGTTTATACCCAAAATAACCTATTAAGCTATCAGCTGTGGATCAGTTTGTAGCACTCATACCCCAGAGTCACAAGGTTCCAATTTATTCCAGGTATTGAGGATGAAAATCAAGATTGACTTTGCAGTGGAGTGTGAAGAAAATACCACATTTTTGAAGGTGCAAATTCTCAGAAAAGCTGTTGAGCTGGAGCAAAAGAATATCTAAGATCCTACAGCATTATTTGAAGAGCATTGAGTTAACTTTGGTGCCATGTCTAATATATACTCCACTATCAACATTACAAAAGTTCGTTATTACATTGTTGTTTGTTTGGACTTGCTGTGTGAAAATTTTAACTTGTGTTTCCTACTTGCACTTCAGAAGTACTCATTTTATGTAAAACACTTTGAGCCAACAGATGGTTGTGAAAAACTTTACATAAATGCAAGTCTTTGTTTTTAAGCATCCTCTGTGGGCAACTGATTTCTAAATAGAAGATTGATGACAACATATTTTCTACTGATATAGGAATAAAATTATGATATATTTTTGACTACCACCCTTTTCACTCATAGCCTGAGTTTTATAAATTATTGCCAATAATTCCTATGAGCTAGCAGAAATAAAATTAACTTTATACATATAATGTCATTAGTGTCATCACTAATATAATTACTCCCATAATGACAAAAGAGATGTTATCTCAAAATTCCATTACCTACTTGAAATTTAATTTCATAAATTAATTGTTATGAGTTGAATCCAGTCGATTGTCAATGGAACCATGGAAGTACTCCTGTGAAATTGTGACTAATTTGAGTCAATATTTTTGCATTTTCTTTATGTTAGGGAAACTTTTTTTCCCCAAAAGAATGAAGTGTTGCAGACACTTACATGACAGATCTAGGTAACTAGTATTTTGTACAGTAATAATTGCAGCTCTGTTTATCCCGCAACATTGTAGTTTCTTTGAATAAAACTCCTTCAGGACTCAGATATGGTTAGTTGATGGAAATTATAATACTTCCTTCATGGTATTGAAACGTTACCATAATTCTGTTTGCAAGATTTGTGTAGCGTTGAGATCTTAGACACAAATCGGAACAGCCAGCATTGCTGCCATGAGGCACTCTTTAAGCAGATAATTTTTCATTTTTGTTAAATAATGGTATTTTCTTAACACAGGCTGGTGCTTTGTATCCTCCCGTTTAAATACGTTTTATTTCGACCGCCTCTCAATCTACACCAAAAAACCCCGATGATAAACCTTCATTCTGAGAGAGAAAACGTTTTATTTCCTTCTGCAATGATGGAATCTTATGGTACAGCATGTTGTTGCAGTTGGTTGGACTCAATATGTTTTTCTGAGTTAACACCTAAACTTCGTGTTTGTTTCACGTCATCTAACATACAAACACACACACAGACATTCACCACTGTTAAAGGCCAGTCACAATCCCAATTCAGACACACTTTTAAAGAAGTTAACGTCCATCAGGCAGTAAAGATGTTGCTAGTGTGAATGCCATCGACTTATCCCTCTCCAAGAAAATGCGTTAATATCGTGGATGTGGTGTTGCACACTTGGTAGTTATTTTTTTAAAAAGAGAGGCAGATCCTTCGTTTGTCAGTGGATTTGGGTGGTTACGTGACTACTTCGGCTCAATTAATTTTTATCCACGGTCCCGGGTTTAATCTTTCAGCTTTGAAGCCAGTTTCTTGACCAACTGCCGCCAAAGTGAGACAGAATCCTGTTAATTAATAAGCTTCAGGTTATATGTGGAGTAGTTACATTGGAGCGCAGAATGTATATATAACCTTGTACCTGTGATTCCTCCAGATTGTATTTCATTGCTTTCAGAATAGATACTATTTTTATAACAATCAAAGAAACCGAAAAGCAAACAATAACATGAATCTGAAGAAGATGTCTCTCAATCATTAACGCAAATAATTAGAAGCTTGGAGTTGATCAAACCAAGAAAATATCTGAGTCCTGCCGCAAAGGCAAACGCTTGCCAAGAATGTTTAATCGCCTGTTTATGCTTTCCGTGATATTTTGATGGTCAGTTTTGTGTACACAACAGAACACATTCATCCTCTTTTTCAAAGGAACAATTTGCATAACCAAGATAGCTTAGAAACTTGAAAAGCTTTTAAAAATTGAAACCCCAATTGTCTGATCTGTCGTTTAACGTTAATGAGCAAATGGAAAGGTGCAATTCAATTCTCTAATAGAATACCGCACCATTGTCAATGAGTAATCTTCCCCGGACACTGTTATGTTCCACCAATTATTTACTTTAACCGTGTTTCATAAGGACTCTTTCAGTTAAAATTAGTTAATCATAATTTCCTGAGACACGCGGTAAGCAATGTGAAACTTATTGGAAACTAGTTTACGAACAAGGCCATCATAAATCTCGTTAAACAATAAAAGTAACAACCTCGTGATATATCTGATGTTTGGCAGATTACGTTAGAAAAAAAACTCACCACAAAATACAGGTTTTTTCTCAAGAGTGTAGACAAAATTCCTATCAATGTGTTCGCTTTCAAAAATACAGCCAACTGTCTTCCACTGGTGATAAAGGTGATTTAGTATTTCATAACTGAAACCTTTTATGACCGCTAATCTGATCTCTTGACGCAGAGCCTTATGTTCCTGCTGTCTTTGCAGCTTCGACTTTTTGACTGCTCGTTCCCAACATATTTGTGTTTAAAGTGAAAGAAAGAATCAAGAATGATAGTGGATTCACCTCCCCTCCCCCCCCCCCCCACTCCCCCCCCCCAGACATGAACTATGACAATGTATTGCTACTGAGAGTAAATGAAACTATACTGAAAATTGTAAGAAGGTGAATTGCTCTCGCACAGATCACTATCACTGATAGGGTTGGAATTGTCCAATGCAGTGTTCTGAAATATAAACAAATCCTGATAGCCTGCGGGCGATGGGCAGATTTTATTTCGGGTTGTAACTGACTGATGAATTACTCGTAACCCAGATGCCTTTTGGCCATCTCAGACACCGTAAGCCTTCACGGGAGATCGGTGGACAAGCGGGTGACGTCATGGCCTGTTTCCGACTGTATGGGAGTGAGATGGGAGTCTCGGAACATTTCCTCTGAGAGGACCTCGGGGACCCAAATACACTCAAAACGAAGTCAACTCTGTGATTGTTGAACTCTATACTGTGAGAGACAGCATCGGGCATCCTAAGGAAGAGAACTGGAACTATTGTCCCTGAGCAAACTGTGCTGTCAGGGAAAAGGGCAAACACGGAAGTATCCTGGAAGCCGAGTTTGGGATATGGATATTTACCCGGAACCTTGAGGAACGGAGTAGCCCAATCACAGCCGGTCAAACACTGGACAAAGTGGGCACATTTCCTTGGAGAAACTTTAAAACAGAGACAAGGATTTCGATGTTGAGCAATTTCAGATCTTCTCTCACAAAAAAACTCAAACTTTTCTGTAATCTTTACGGTACATTTAAAGTGGAGACTGGTTACGTTTATGATTCTAATAACCACCCCCCCCCCCCCCCCCAGTAAATGAACGAAGGGACGCTGACTACTGATTAGAAACAGTTTCTAACGTGCAGATATTTGATCAAAAACACATGTTAGCCATACAACAGAGACAGAAAAATCAAAACCTCTTCTGTCTGTCTTTAAGCAAGACATCGTCACTCGGGAGAATGTTATTTCTGCTTCACGTAGTCCCTGTTCATCGCCGGTCTCGTAAATCCCTCGTTAAACGTGCACGATTGGGCGAGACGGAGAGTATAGTCAATTCCTCCCATGAAAACCTCCGCTAACCTTTCCCTGGATCGGGTGTCGATCTATTCGATCCGTTGGTTTACTTTGACCGGAGTAAAGGCCAAAACGTCTCTCTTAAATTTCCAAAGATAAAACAAAACACGATGAAAATGTACACATTTTGCAGCCACCTTCCCCCACCCCACCAAAGCATTGAAACCTTGCGGCGAGAGAACGGTGAACTAACTGGATCAGTGGAGAAATGAGCGAGTTTTTCAGCGTCTTGCCTACATTCTCAGGGTGAGCTGCTCTCGGCAACTTGTGTTTCTGTGGGTTGAAGAACTCTCACCGGCTGGAACGGTTCTATCCCAACCCTATGCTCCTGTAGTGCTTGTTAACTCAGCTGTACTTGGGATATGTACTAACTTTGCGCAAAACACCCGAATTTACACCACAATCAATTGTTTAACATTTCCTTAATCGAGCAAGTGGAACAGAAAAAGTATCTATAATACTGAACAAAGTCTCTCATGCCTGAAGAATAACCATAGAATCCCTACTGTGTGGAAACAGGCCCTTCGGCCCAACGAGTCCACACCAACCCTCTGAAGGATAACCACCCAGACCCTATTGGTCCACATTTACCCCTGACCAATGCACCTAATCTACATATTCCTGGCAATATAGCATGGCCAATTTACCTAACCTGCGCATCTTTGAATTGTGGGTGGAAACCGGAGGAATCCCACCCAGACATGGGGAGAATGTGCAAACTCCACACAGACAGTCGCCCGAGGCTGGAATCGAACCCGGATTCCCTGGCGCTGTGAGGCAGCATAGCTAACCACTGAGCCATCGTCCCACCCAAAGAAAGAGTTATATATCCATTGTACCTGTCATATAGAGTTACATATGTCTTGTACCATCGAATAGACAAACAAATTCTTACCCTTGCAAATAATTTCAGAAAGATTGCTAAAGCAAAGTGTTTCTTTCCTGGGTGACTAAGATTTAGTTTCCAAGAAATCTGTCTTTTTATTTGCAGTTTGTTGAACTTGAAACACAAAAAAATCTTACACGCACATAATTTTAGAAAGATTGCTAAAAAGTTTTATTTTTTTCTGGGTGACTAAGATTTCGTTTAGAAGAAATCGGGCAATTTATTTGTAGTTCCTTGAACTTTACAATTGCGATGCGTACGTTTGTGAAGTCGCCAGGAGTCAAAGTTAGTTGGTGAGTTGGTACGGACCCATTACCAGCGAGCTGCTGGACCTCAGGAATGGAGTGAGCCTGGGAACGGAAGCATTTCAAGCGGACTGCATGCGAGTTATTCTGTTAAGACCAGGGAGGACTGGTTGCAGCCGGGACGGCGGCAAGCAGTGACGATGTTGCACAGAGCTATGCACCCGCCCTGCTTTGTAACTTCGGTGCAGAGCCTCTACAGCAAGGAGCAATGGTTTTCGCAGCGCACTGAGTTCGCAGCGCATTCAGCCAGAAGTACAAGGAACACGGGAGAGAAGATGACTGTCCTACAAAACCAAGGGAGCAGCTGAAATTTGCACCGCCGCGAGTTGTAGTCGGAACTTGACGTGAAAATATCTCAAATCCTCCAACGCCCTGACGCTGTACCCTTTATTTGGCCTCAAAGCCGTTTACTACTGGCTTAAAATGAGCTCGGACAATAGTTGATAAGACAATAAAGCGAGCGTGAAGATTCGAAGAGAAAGTTAAATGATGACCATACAATGCACCTATCAAGTTCTGTTCTTGCCCAAAAGCACGATTTGAGAATTTCTCCCATCTTGCTCAATGGTTTGTTCATCCACTTTCCACGTGGGATACAACTGTGTGTGATGCGTTTGAAGGCAGGGTATTCCCCAGACTAAATAATTTATCAAAGTGTTTCCAAGTTGTCACGAATCTGAATTAGAAGAGATTTGGGTATCTGTGTGTGGTTTGTTTTGTTGCAGTTTGTTGAGTTTAAGAAGGAGACATGGTCCCTGCAATGTAGAAATCGCACGGCAAATAAAAATCCCGAGTGTTGGTTTTAAATAAAAGTTTTGGGTCGTTAATATTTCATACTCTGGGTTACGTTGAGGATAACATTGCCAATGCCAGACGCTGAATAGTTTAATACAAAGATTTATTTTAATGGCAACATTACTTTGTTTTTACTGTTCAACAAATTCTTCCAGATTTCTGCGTCATTTTTCAAAACAAAAATTGTCTGTTGCGAGTTCTCTCAGGTTAAATAGGGATTCAGATTGACCAGTGCTGTCATTGCTTTGGTGGTGAACTCGTACATGCTGTTAAAGAATCACAAGCAGTGTCCGCTTTAAGTTGGCGAGGAATACACTTTCACACTCTCACTGGCACTCAGAGCACCGCACATTCACTTGCTGGGACGTATCTATCTGCTCCTTCTCAAACATCCTCACACGTTCACTCAGTGCACTCACATCTCAAGCCCACGCTAAGCAGAACTCGTGTGGCGTAAATTGGGAGGTTAAAATCAGAACCGCTTCTGTTTAAGGGTGTTGTGCATTGCTCCTGAATCCGGATTCAGATTAGATTAGATTCCCTACAGTGTGGAAACAGGCCCTTCGGCCCAACCACTCCACACCAACCCTCAAAAGAGTAACTCACCCTGTCCCATTTCCCTTCGACTAATGCACCTAACACTATGGCAATTTAGCATGGCCGGCACATCTTTGTGTGCTGTGGGAGGAAACAGGAGCACCCGGAGGAAATCCACGCAGACACGGGGAGAATGTGCAAACTCCACACAGAAGCCCGAGGCTAGAATCGAACCCAGGTCCCTGGTGCTGTGAGGTAGCAGTGCTAACCACTGAGCCATCATTAGGACAGTGAATAGTGTGAGTGTCAATCACTGTTACAGCTGTACTGTGAATGTTCTACCCTCATTCCTTTAAATCCCAGGTGCATTCAGACAAGTTCCCTCTGACTGGCTGATATAGTTTACAACCCATCTCCCTACATGCATGCTGCAGTTCAGACATACACACAGACTCGTCAACATTTACCTCGATATGATGTTTCACATACAAAGTCATTCACAGCATTATTTTCACAATCTTAGATACATACAATGGCACACTTTCCTCCCTTTTATACTGGAATATAAGGGGTGCATTTCTCAATCAGAAGCACTACAATTGTTCCGATTGAAGTCTTACTTACCAGTGGAAGGATACGGTTTGGTGAGAGGTTTCCAATATATAGTACCATTGTCTGTGTATTGAAATGAGAGATCACAAAAACCCTTCCGGAATTCTAGCCAAACAGCAATTACATGCCTGATAACGTGGAACGTCCAGTTGGATTATCGATCGATGAGATATGCCTAGCGCCAGCCATAAAGTTGTTGCAAACATTTCCCGAAAGCCTTATTATAGTGTCTCTACTTTAGAAAAAGACAGCATAAAACTGAGCGCCTTGGAGTGCCAGGTATCTAGGAGTTTTCGGAAGTCACTTTCCAGTGCTTCTCTATTCCAGGCCTGGGAAGGAAATTGGTGGAGATGGGTTGGGAATCGGCAGCAGGGTCTCGGATAACTGCGGCGTGCAGCGAGACCATTCGCTGCCTTCTGTTGAGCCCACACACTCCCAGTCAAACGCCCCGGGGACTACACCACATCTAAACACCAAGCATTGCGTAAGGATGCTCTGGAAAAAAAACTGACCTTTCACAGAGAACGAACACGCTGAGGGTCGGTTTGTCAACGTTAAAGATGGTACATATCGTCACATTGTCCTACATTTGCGAGGAAAGAGATATTTGATGTGAGTATATAGGATACTCCCGTTTGAAATGGCAGAGTTACTGCAGATTGAATGTTAAATGAAGCACAGAAGGGTCAGAGGAAACACAATTAACAGGAAGTACAGCCATGGTGTAGAAGGAACACAGCTCTTGTTGCGCTGCCTCTCCAAACACGGCAAGGAGGACTTAGCACACATGGTAATGATTACAATACATGTAAAAAGTGGAGAGGGTTATATGCGAGTGACACAAAACAGATTGTGTAAAGTAAAACCTGATTAATTGTAGGCAAAGAAATGAAAATATTAAGCAGATTACACACATGGTTCAGCTCTGAAGGAACGAGATAAATGCAGTCAAGGATTTAATATAAACAATTTGAACCAGTGGTGAGTAGATTGTAGTGCAGTCCGCTTCCCTCGCGGTTTAGTAACTTGCAGATCGTTCCGGCTCGATGTCGTCCTCCTTACTACCACCACTCTGCAGTGAAGTTTGTACAAAAGCGACACTGTACAAGACAGATAACAAAGGTCGGTCAGTGTCAATGATGTTTATTGACCTCACATAGCAAAGACTGATACACACACATCAGCAGGTACAATTCGATTCCTGCGATAATCCGATGGAAACTGGCACTTTAATGAAAGACCTCAGTGCAATACATCAGAACACAACCACCACAGATTAAAAAAAACATAGACATGTCTTTATTCATTCTGCACACACCAGAACCGGCCGCATTGACATCCTGAAAGTTGCCGAGGGGGTCGGAGTGGGATCAGGAAGGAATTTGATGCCAGTGAAGTTGTTGGCGTATGATAGAGATAACATACCAGGCTCTGCGCAAAGTAGAATGAAATGGGCATAGAATTATTCTCTGAGGGTTGAAGAGTATATTTTCTGGCATGGCATTGTGACGATTTCCCATATATTTCTGCAGCTTTCAGCCACGTGAGCTGGATATGGCGAACCAAATCTACATTGGATTGCGGCAAAAGAAAAGCCATAAAGTGTCACTGTAGTTATTGTTCCGCTTGACAATATAAAATACAAAGCAGACTGTGTATTAACAGGAAATATCAAGGTTACATAAACACTGTCTTTAGCGACAGACTAAGCAGTCTGCCTCACTTTCTACTTGGAGGAGAAAATGAGGGCTGCAGATGCTGGAGATCAGAGCTGAAAATGTGTTGCTGGAAAAGCGCAGCAGATCAGGCAGCATCCAGGGAACAGGAGAATCGACGTTTCGGGCATAAGCCCTTCTTCAGGAATCACTTTCTACTTGACCAGGCGACAGCCCCGTGCCAATTTGTAAAGTTGCACATTGCTGTTGGGTGATGATTAGTGGCGGGGAAAGTCCCAGCATTCAGCTCCTGCATCCCCAGGATACCGCATTCTAATAAGTTAGTTATCCAATTATGTTAGATATAAACCCGACTCTTATCAGTTTAGTTACAACGACTATTTACTTTCGGAACCACCTACCTGTCATTTTGCCGATAGTAAAAATTAATGAATTATCTTGTAAGTTGACAGGCCAGAAATTGGTGGAGGTCTGGCTGAACTATAACATTGTCCAAGGGCTGGAAGGAAACCGGTCGGAGGACGGAGTTCAATTTCGCCCGGGATAACAAGTCACTTATACTTCCAAAGTCCGGCGCCTTTCGGCGGCAAGGTGTTGCTGTCGCTCACAGTCCCTTCAGCTCACACACTATGACCGAAAAAATGACGATTATCGAGGAGCTAAATGGTATGCAATACTGTACTGCAGTCTGTACATTATTAAAACCATAAAAGAATTAATTTCAACAACTCTTAACAAATGCTGTAACTATCTAGACATCTATTTTATTGTTAATGTGAAATATTCAGCTTCCCCCTGTTATTGCTGGAACCGCCTGAGCTAACTATGTAATCATTTCAAGTTGTTGTATAGATTTCAATGTTAATCTGTTGGCATAAGTATTAGTTTAAAACAGAAAATTGCTTTAAAATTCATGACCATGCATGTATCATTTTACAGAATATCTTATTTAACTACAATCCAAGTCGTCCCCGTTTATGTTTCTCGGCAAGATACATGCGTCAGCATGAGCAGAGCAGAAATGGGACTCACTAATTAACGATGAACGAAGATATTTTTCATCTAAAACGCAGACTGCAGGAATTTTCTTAGAATTCTGAAAAATGTAGATGGTAATGTCGATTGGTTAAATCAGACTACAACGCTACACGGAAGGATCCACGTACATACAACAGCAGAGTCACACAGAGATCCTCCTTTGTATATAAACATAAATCTGAGGGAAGCCGAAAACCTCACAAATAAAATCACTAATGTCAGAAATTTACGAAGACAACTGCATATATACTTTTTCACACAGTTACAAAAGGGCATCCTCAAGGACCTTACACACTTGGTCACAAACGTTAGACAGACTCACGAAAAAAGATCGCTCACACTGACCTATTGTCCTATAACGTTCACGGACGGTTGACAACTAAATGCACGCATTTAATTCACACTCAAGTCAGTCACTGCAAACACGGACAGTGTTCTGCAGATCTGACACAAAGCGAATGATTAGTTGCTTCATCGGAAATAACATGTATCTTTTCCCAACACACTTTGCCCTCAGTACATTTTATGAACTTTCTCGCGCATTTGCTATTTATTATTTGTATCTTCCAAATGTGCAGTGTTTCTATGCATATTTCCGAGGTCTTGCAGTTCGATTAAATTGATTGAAAGCTTAACGGCGGCCTTCCCATCTAATCACTACTATCCTACATGAGTAGAAATGCGGCCATACTATGTTCAAATCAGCATGCCACCAACAGTACATCAGTGTGACATAGTCTTGAAGATGCAGCATGTGTAACTGAGGCCTCTAAAAGTTACAAATTGATAAAAATCTCATTCAATAAGTATAACTCCAGGAACTACATACAACCAGCAACAAACCGAGCCAGTAGAAATGTTTCTTCCTGTCTGTGAACATGTGCAACTTTAAGACCTCGTCGACCTTGTCTTAAGGTTAAACTTAAAATATCAAAGTTTCCATAGTAAGGACAAAGAGAGCTGACGGAAAGGAATTGTACAAAAGGTGAGACAAATTAATCAATGTCTTAAATTATGCAAAAATTGTTACATTTTCAATTATTCCGAATACTTCGGCAGGGACTCCTACATTAGGTTAAAGCCGGCTAATGCGTTTATACAACTTGAATATTTTCACCAGTAAAGGTTGAACGATATTTGCAGCTTCTATTTAAATAAAATACCCCTTCACAGAAATATTGTGAAGCAGGATCTGAAATCGAGCCATGGACCAAAATCTTGGTTCATGAGGCAGATTTTAAGGAACCTCTTCAAGGAAGAAGATGAATTAGCGGGTCATAGAACAACGTGAAGGGGTACTGTGTTCAGCTCACTTTGTTGAACTATTCTGAGAGATGGTCAAATAGCAGGCCATGAGCATAACACCTTAAATAAGATGTCCAGGTGTCAACACACCCATACTTTTAATTTCTACTGATAACAAAATTATTGTTTCTTCTGCTTATGGCTGAACAGTCTAGCAACATGTTAACGGTTGCTGTAACCATTCTGTCATTCTATAAAAGATTGAAATAAGGTTCTTGTAACAATCTGGGTTTCATTCTTAACTGGGCTCTAAGTTGGCTTATCAATCAGTTCAAGGGTAATTGGGGATGGGCAGTAACCCATGATGGGCAATTACCCATGATGCTTTATTCTCATATGTCCTGAAAGAATAAAGCATCATGGGTAGGGGCAACTGGGCTGTTTTGGCCACTCCATTAGGGCAAAGTCTTTGCAATGTGCTAATACAGGGAAAGGATCACCAAGTTTTTTGTACGATGGAAAACTTTGCGGATATAATTAGCTCTTCAAATAATAGACACATCGAATAAGTCTAAAGACTATTTACCCAAATTCTATGGGAAAATGTAGCAATAGAAACGTTCCACCAAAGATACACAAAGCAACATGTTTAGGTTTTATTTTCCCCTATTCTGCTCATTCTGTCAGTGGGAAGGATGGGTCGGGTGGGAGTGGTGGTAGGACTGGAATTTTACTTTGAGACGGCTCATACACTTCTCATTCTGTCAGCGTTTCTATGTAATTCACATCAACACCTAAACACAGTGCTTTTAGAAGGCAATTGTGTCATTGTAAGTTAGGATGTCATAAATCTCTGGAAAATGGTATGTGAACCCTAGGGCATCTCAACAGGTTACTTTCAGTGCGCCCAAAATGATTTGTAGAAATCTTTTTCCAGACGTATAGTGGGTGTACTGACAATCTAAAGAAACATTGATACTTATACCGGATGAATCGTATACGTACTAAATACCCTACAGCTGCAAGAACAGTATGTAATCTGCTGGAAGTAGGAATTTTAGTTCTGCAAAAGAAAAACTGGACTGATAGCATTGCCGAAGCTAAACTAAAAGAATAAGGAGCTAGCTCTACATTCTTAGATCAGGTAGCAATGTTCAAACTTTATTAATTAGCTGCATAGCGCTGGAGAATGTGTTGAGGGTGTGGAACGCAACTACACGAATGCAAAATAACTTTGCAAATTACATTTTAAAGCTGGGAGATCTAGGTTTAGACCAGTTGAAATGTGATCACAACAAGGCTGAACTAGTATTGATATGAATGAGTGCATGCAGGTTTGGCGTTTCAATTAAATTACCCCCTCTCTCAGAATGTCAGTTCCATCAAGAAATGACACCAAGAGGAATGTGCAATGTAAGGCCACCTAATTGGAAATCCGGAGTAATTATTAATCTACTCAAAAAGCGCTAGATTTTATTTTTTTTTAAATCGAGGCAATTACTTTCTAAAGAAGAGAATCACACGTCTCCTGTAGAACTCTGAATCTTCCATTACTTGTTGCACCATTGAGCTCAAATTACAGGTATTATCCAGGAGGGTGCAAGAAGTGAAAATGTTTGGCCTTGCCTGCAAATCGAAACCAAAGCTGAGACGGTGTTAAATATTTACGTTTAAAATGATGCTAAACAATGCCAGCTTTTCAGGCTTAACATGTTGCAAAACGACTGTTCAAGAAATAAACTGTTACCTTTAGCTTAACTCAACCTACCGTTCGATCTTCTGAAACTAAAAAGACCCTCTCTCAATATCTCGACCAACCAAGTCCTAAATTGTTGCCAGTAATTGTTGCCAAATAAACAGTTCACCTTAAAAATATTATCATACAGGCCGACTTCAACAAGAGCATGCATCCGCTACCTGATCATATGAGTTCCTTGTTGCATGAGGAAGGCATTGCAATGCGGTACTGCAAATAGGTACGACAGTGAGCTCACTCCAACGCCTCTGCATTGCCTTGGTGAAACCATAATCTCTCGGCTTTCCGCACATTTCTGTTTGAGATAGGGGCAAAATTACGATTTTTAAAAACAATTTCGCGCTTCTGTTAAGGAAATGAATCGTAATCACAGGCCCATGCCCATATACACACACTCTTAACAAAATCTGATACAAAAGTTTACATGAAAAAGTACAGGACCCCTGGATCTGGAAATAAATCAAAGGTCCAGCGTCGAATTTGGTCTAGCACAGAAATTATTTGGGAAAGACATTGTCCCACTAAAAAAATGCAATTGAATAAATTTTCCGAACGAGGCTTAAACTGAGATACGCCGCAGAAATACGATGTGTTGAAATGATCAAGGAAGTTTATAATAATGGGATCAACTCCAAATATCCAGACATGAACACCCTTAATCGTTTACAGAGCTGAATGAGTTTATCGCGTTTTAAATAATTTTAGACGCCGATGAGCTTGCTACTGACTTCTAACGCTATTTCGAACTAAAGTGAATGTACACTTTATCCCACAACATGCATGCAGAATATCATTTGATATATGAAGCACCTATGTTTCTGCAAGATTTCAACATCACATTGTAAAGGGGAGATTCCTCCAATATGTGCGATTAACCATGTGTCATGTTTGATTCAATCGCAGCCTTACGGTATGTTTTATACTGCACTGTTAGTTGTTGAAAAGACCGATTAGGTGACATCTATATCGTTTTTGGAGCACTGAGAGGGCAGTAGGAATGGTGGGAATACAAACTTCTCGGGCTGGGTATAAGAAGGCGATTTTAAACATGAGGTTGCCTTATCCACTCCTCCCACCCCTAGTCAGGGGCAGACAGCGGGGTGGGGGAAAGCTTCATTCGCAGAAATGAAGCTTCTGTGAAACTGGCTCAAAACTTTAACACCGAACCCCTGATCGCGACTCTTCAACTTATGTGCCGGGCTTTTTGTTTACAAGGTGATGAAATGAACGCGACCTGAAACTTGTCCTTGCATGTTTTGTTCAATATTTGGGATTTAAAACTACCTGCCCCCTTTCTGCCGACCCTACAGGTGGGTTCACACATACTTTGACTAATATTGGGACAGATCTTGTTGTCAATCCCAGCACATCCATGCACGCGCACACACAGACACCCCCCGCTTTTGCAAAGTGCCGTCACATTTGGCGTCCACATGCACTGTAATCTGTGGACTTTTGATGCTATTCCCGTCGCCTGCACTTCCTTTGGAACTAATGGAAACGTTTGGAGCTAACGGGTCGCCTGCTACTGAACTTCCGCAAGTAGGCATTCACAGATCAGAACGCTCAGTGAAAAGATTTCGTCTGAACTTTTCGCGATCATGCAAATGAATATTGCTGCCTGGTAAACATTAATTTAGAACATTACCGTACTTATGTCTCTGTTATGGAAATGATTAGACGCTTGCATCTCTTAATGGAATAAGTTGGTTTTAGCTTGTAATTTAAAAGTTTTATTTAGCACGTCAGGGATACGTTGTAATCAAAAGCATAAACTGGCAAACGCTGTTGTTGCACTCAGCACCTGCAAAACACTGAATTCTCAATCTAGGTGTTTTAAGAAAGTGGATTATTTTTAACGAATCGGACATTTAAAAGACTGTTTTCTTTAAGTTGTACTACAACGTACTAATTAGATTGGTTCATAAATTATTCTGAATTCATGTAATATACAAGTCTAGACCATTTAATGAACGCAGGGTTTGATTACATACTCGTGATAAATCTTACTTTTTGTTTAAAAGAAAAAAAAATCAGATCCAAGTTCAAATTGAATTCGTTGCTTCAACACGAGGTCCTGGCTTGTAACAACCTGTGTACAATGACTTTGGACAGATTAACAAGCAATTAATTACATAAAGATCGGGTTGACGGAGCTGAAGCCTGTAAGAATTCTCGATGTGTATAACTCCCCAAAAATAACCACGACTCACAACACTTTGGATTTGGGTCATATTTGAGCTCAGATCAAACCTACAATACGAATAAAGGAAAATTCCTCCACCCCTCAACTCCACCCTCACCACCACAGCATCCCGCCAAAAAAAGTCCACAACGTGATTGACAAAATGATTAAAATAACAAAGAAAAAACTTTGTTCTATCTTGGTGACCATGCATTTACCTGAGCAGAAACGACAGCGGGATAAATGTTGAACTTAATAAATAACAGTATGTTGAATGTACGCACACATGATCATTTATCTTGGTGCATCAATACTTGTGCTTAAAGATGTATTCGTCATTTGTGAATCTCTGATACGCTAACTATTGAATGCACAAGACTAATAATTTCTAACGTGGCCTTATAGAATAAACCACTGAGTGGCGCTACACGCAAATGTATTAAATAATGAAGCCCAGCAATACAGTACAGAAGAAACCGTCGTCGTTATTTTAACCATGCACTGAAAAATGCATCTCTTTTCTACAATAGATCTGCTGCTTAAAATGTGATAAAATTTGCAGTTATCAGGCCTTTAAAATAAAGTCCGGCTTGAAAATGTGGTTTCTTCACCAAAAATCATTAACAAAGATCTTCTCTTATCACGTGGATTTACATCAGTGGCAGCAGGGAATGCGATACACTTATATTCCTGAAAAAAATGGATACAATCAATGGCTACATTTTCAATTGTCTATCAAGCTTAACGAAGGATTGTAACACTGAAGTGTTTTGACTCTAATGCCAACAATAGAAAGTATAACTTGGGTTGCTAGGATTTTGCGAAAAAAAATACTCATTATAACACTTCTTTGGAAAAATTATTTGCCAGGGTTTCATCCCTTTCGAAAAACTGTTTTCTTGCGTTCTTTTCCTAGGGACATAAGGGGGCTCTTTTAATTCACGTACTCTTTTCATATTCCATGGATAAATTTATTATACAGAAGATAATGTAGTCAGATAGACACTGAAACTGCTAAATATCCTCATTCTTACGTTTGTGTCATCGTGTTGCCCACTTCGTTTCCATATTATCAGCATTAGAATAACTTGAGCTTAAGCGCTTAATTTACCCTTTCTCTGTTTTAACTTCTGTTTTCAACATAATTTTCAAATTAGAGTAAAAAGATCCATTATGTTATACGTTTTTCTGTTTTAGAAAGTAAGCCGTGAGGCCATGCTAATAATTTTTAAAAGTTCTGAATAAATCTTCAGTTGTGTAGTGGTTAGAAAGGCGAGTTCATCTCTTTATGCAATGGCTTGACTGGAAATCAATGAAAAGTGTCATCGATGTGTATTCCACAGAAGAGAAAAAATAATCTATCGGTAAGACCAAACATGAGATAGGACACTTAAAATTGTGTTCAACTAATAGAGAGTTAAAACTGTACATTTTGCTAAAATATGTTTTCTTTTGTATTTTAAAAGACATTTAGTTGATTCCTGTATTTATACATTCTTTGGCAAATTGATTGATAATCTGATGTTTGGGGATATATCTACATGCATAAAGAGAAAGAGTTCACCGTATCATCTATTGTCGTACATTAGTATACAAATGGTCTAATTGGCGTAACTATGCTCCCAGTCGACCTTGCACAGTTTAGTTGTGAGCGATTCATCCCGCTTCATCTGATATTTTGAAGTGTCTGCCCGATTTAACATTGGATGCGAATTGAGCTTCTCACAAATAAGGTCCCCTCTATCTTATCAGTAAAGTCCCACTTTTATTCAAGAGCACGTCACAAACTCATAAAGTATGACACGTGTTGCATTTTGAAAAGGATTAGAGTTTGGTTTCATGAATTAAACATTCATTGATTGCAGAATAACGAGCCTGAGCGTTTCCTACTGCACACTAAAATCCATTTGTCATTATTTAGTGCTCATATACCTCATTAAGTGGTACGTTTAGGCATCTAATTGTACCCCGATAGCCACTAATTTGCTCTTTATTACAATAAACCTTGTATGTGACTTTTATTTTCCTATTGCCCGGCACGGCGAGGCCTCACTGTAAAACACAGGCAAACTTTCGAAGATACAGTTTGAATTGGAGCAAGGAAAATATTTCCCTTTAATAACAAAACTCGTTTGTCCCTTGGTGGGAAAAAGATTGATTCGCTTAACGATTACCTTCTCAGTAATTTCAAGATGATGGCAATTTGAAAGAATTAAGAACATAAAATATTATCGGCGCCTTCAAATGAATTTGTACCGGTGATTTATGAGAACAACAATCAAACTCTTGACTGAGGTCACGATGAACACTTTATTAGCTCACTTCTTTGACTATAATTTTAAAATAATGTCATTAATATCTCTGCAAAACTATTGAGGTTGCACAATCACTTTGGAATCTTTATAAACCTACTGCGTAAAAAAAATAAGATGCTTAGCAAAGGTTCTATTCCTGAATTGACTCGAGGTCACGGTCACTTTTCATTAGACAATGGGCAAAGAAGCTGACCTGAAAGATAGGAGCATGCAATAGATAATTACGCAGTTGATACTGTATTTTCCAAATATTCGGGTTAGTGGTCTTTAACTCCAACGTAAACGTAACGTTAAATCCAATATTCGGCGAAGAAGGTGTTGGTCAGGTGGGGATGGGAGGGTAGGACTTACAGGACAGTCAATAATCAAAGTTGTTCGGGCCATTCTATGTACTCGTTTCTTTTGTTCTTAATCCCTCGTTGCGCGTTTGTGTGATTTCACCTGATTCTCCACAACATTTTTTAAAGTACCCTTCATGGAGCAATTAAAAAAAGAATATACTATCGATGCAATCTTAAACATATTCACATGCAATTTGAATGTAGAAAATATTTTGATTTATTAAACACGCAAACAAGTACAGTTAAGTACTGACAATGTCAACATGCTTTTCCATTAATGCCTCCCATCTTTGAATACACCATCCTCTTCCGCTAAATAAATTCTACTTGTTGAAATGGTTGTCAATGTGTTGGTTAAGGATTAAAAATCCACTTCAATTCTGCCAAAAGGTTTATAGTTAACCTTGAACTAAAAACACAGACATAACATTGAACCGTGAGGAACCACAGCACGTCCGGTGCGTAAATGTGTGTTTTTTTTCTTAATTGTGCGCTAAAATTTGATTTTTATTTGCCTGAATCATTATCAGTTTCATAACGTAGGGTCATTTTGATGATCTTTTTTTTGAACTAATAGTATGTCGGCATGTCCAGTATTTCCGGGACACCAAACTACTAATTAAAGTGCTTGCCTATTTCAACCTTTATGGAAAATACAAAATTTAATTTCATAGAAAGTTACAATAAAACTGGGAAGCTTTGGAAGTGTAATTATCTAATAAACCTGTGTTGTAAAAGTTTAAAAATAATTATAACTGCATTTATTCCTATATCTGCCAAAATCTAACAGCTTGAATCAATGGGAACTTGCATGTACCGTACAGAACGCAACGTGCACATCTTCCAAATCTGCTGCTGATTTTTATTGATAGCATTGCTATTTGGTAATAACCATTTAAATAACATTTTTCTCTGATTTGTAAATGCAAAGCATGCTTGTAAAACGCGATAGCGAGCGAGCAGTGTTTCCTTGTGCATTTGAATCATTTTCAGCTTGGACTCCTGATTCTGATATTTTTATAAAGTGTAACACTGATTGGGTGATAGACGGCAGAATGCTCACATAACTATCTTACACAACACGCCGAACATAACCTGTCATTTGTTTCTGAATATGTACCTAACCCGATTTGCGTTATATTCAGAACATATTATACGATGTAGTAGTCAGAAAAGAAATTACGACCCATGATATTGATGCTGAATTTTAATTCGAATCATGACCGAAATCATGAAAACACATGAATAATTAAAAGTGATTCATTGTGACCTACATTAGGGGAAGAAATAAAATATAATTTCCCCTAGCGCTCAAGCCTCACAAAGCTATAAAGTTGAAGTTGTTTATTTGAGAACTGCCGCTTCGCTGTGGGATTAGTATGAAACTGAATGGGTTCATAATACCCTAGAACTTCAAACCAAGCTCCATCATGGGTCTAGAACATTCTTTGATGTCGACCCGGTCACTCTTACCAAACATAAAGTAATAACTAGAGTTCTGACCCTTAAAATAAGAGAAATATTTTTCTGACTGAGATGAAATTGAAAGATAAGATTAACCGAGTCTCTGTCTCAAATAATATTCAATCATTTAACAATGTCTTCCATTGTGCCAATATTAAAAGGGTCATTCATTGAAATTGCGGGCATCGCGCGCGCAGATAAAGCCTTCAATATTTGTCAGGAGTTAGCTGTTGTGGTGATTTTGCTATATGCCCAACATAGAGGAGAACAATTTTTATTTTTCTGTGAAGTCTATGTTGCCAGTTCTTTAATAACACCGGGCAAATAAAAAGGAGCTTTGCACTCTCCCAAGATGGAAACATCATCACGTTAAAACATCTGAGCTTCCAAAGACTCACGCGGCTTTGCCGTTATTGAATTTATTCTGATATCAGTAACAAAACGGAATAATGTTCTTGACGTCATTGTTATTTTGATAATAATAAAAGAGCGCGATATTTAAAACGACAAGAGGTTTAATTGCCACAGCTTGAGGAACAGCTCGAGCTGTTGTGTTATGGCAATAATTAAAAATGAACGACAATGGATTACAGTAAAAGGCGCAGTCGAACACCTCCGCCCCCACCTTCAAACTGCTGTCTGCCACAGTTCAAAAACATACAGAGAAACGGGACAGCGCAGCCATGCTAAGCCGTTTACATTTATACCTCAATGAAACATGTACGTGTGGGCAACACTTACAATCCCAAAATTTAAATGACACCTTTTAGAGAAACAACTGGGGTTAACCGATTGGTGGGAAGGCTTTGTAGAGCTGGAGGGGCTACCTGCACCTAGAACATACAGCCTCCTCAAATATAATGGGAAGGATAGAGTAAACTGACTGATTAACAAGGCGCTTCAATATTTAATCTCCTGACCTTAATGAATGCGGGAAATACCTGTTTACGGGACTCTCAGGAGTGGAATGCAATTAACTGCGGAAGAATGAGACATGCTGGGCTCTTAATTCTTTGTGTTGACTTAATACTGCCCGAATTATTAACATGCAGCAAAGAGAAAGGAGCATTAACGCACTCAGGAATCATGCAGATTGCGCAGAGTCGATATAATTATCTAATTGTATAATTCCCCTACCTGACCAATAGAAATGTAGAGGATTCAGTCCGAACAAGGTCCCTGGACACGAGGCGGTAACCAAAACAAGGAGCCATCCCGAAACTCCGGGAGACTGCGCTCTCTTCATCTGAAGGAGATTTAGTATTTTGTTGTTTTAAGAATCATTTGTAAAGCCACCTTCTAATCCCGTTTTACTGTTCTATATTGTGCGCTGCAGTGGAAATTTAAGGAAGCGTTACAACGTGAGCCGGAGGAAATTCAGTGCACACTCTGAAAGCCGCGCCTACAGCAGCTTCCACTCCACAAATGTTTGTCGTTCCTGTATTTTAAGAAAAGGTATTTACTTATCGGATGCTTTGTCACATTGCGTTCGGGCTTTTGTATGTGTGTGTTGCAAGTACCGAATAGCCGAGCAGTTTTTTTTCCGCTCTGCTAGATGGGTTGTTGAGCCATGACTGGTTGCCGAGGGTTTTGTTTTTATTTCGGGGGGGGGGGGGGTGGAGGGGTGGGGGATGGTGGCTGAACGGTCGGGGTTTGGGCTGGTGCTTTGATCCATTCCGTATGGATGTAGTCCGCCTCTCCGGGTTTAAACAGCAATTGACGCACTTTAAGAATCTTCCCTCAACCTCAAGGCGAGTAATAGCGACCAATCATCGAGCCATTACAGGGCTTCAGTGGAAGCTGTTTATGTGATATCAGCACTAATTAGCCCATGAACTAACAAGTCGTTTGCACAACTTTTCAGGCGTGTGATAAAGTGACCGCATAGATGGATTGTCTCTGGACTATGTGGACACATCGCGACTAAAAGTGTACTCGGACCAACTTTTAATGTACTCTCTCTTCAATCTGAGCATTTATACTTCTTTTTGGGGAGGGGGGGAAGTATCGCACAACCGCCCTCTTTTCTCTCTCTCTCTCTCTCCCGCACTGAGGATATACTGACTGGCAAGTCATGTTCCAGCCAACACCTAAACGGTGTTTCACCATTGAATCTCTGGTAGCCAAGGATAGTCCGTTGCCTGCGTCGAGAGCCGAGGAACCTATAAGGCCAGCCGCCCTCAGCTATGCAAACTCTAGCTCAGTGAATCCATTCCTGAACGGCTTTCATACCGGCGGCCGGGCCATCTACTCCAACCCGGATCTAGTGTTCGCCGATGCGGTCTCTCATCAAACCAACACGGCGGTGCCTGTTCACCCGGTCCCTCCACACGCTTTAACTGGTCACCCACTGCAATCTTCTCATTCTCCACATCCCCTGTTCACATCGCAACAAAGAGATCCTTCGAGTTTCTATCCATGGCTAATACACAGGTACAGATATCTGGGACACAGGTTTCAAGGTACGTCTGTCTTTTTAAAAAAAATGCACTGATTTCTTTTTTTCTCTCTCTTTCTCTAAATTTTGTTATTCATTTTCGACTCATTTCCAACTCGTCGCTATTTCATACAAGTCGCCGAGGCCGATCTTGGAGAGTGGATCGCCTTTAACTTCTTGCGTGCTGAAGTAACTAGGGAAAGTTGAAAGCCGGAGTTTGTTGACGGGCCTGTTCTGCAGAGCTTGAGCCGAGCAGGCTGCAATATCGGCGGAAACGGTGCCTGTGTCTCCCGGTTCCTCAAAAGCAGCGAGTCGCCACGGGCAGCGAGAACCCAGGCGGAGGTTGAACTTACTGGGTTTTTTTGGGGGGGTGGGTGGGATGGGGGGTTGCGGAATGGGGTGGGGGAATAACGTGCTGGGTCTGGACACACCTCACCCTCTGAATTCGGCTCCGGGGCACATTCAAAGCGACTCAACAGCCGGTATTTTGTTAGAAATTTTCTTTTCTGGGTCATTTGTTGCTATAGAAGGGGCCAGGCTTCCAGGAATGGACTTTGCACGGAGTTTAATTCAAGGAAATGTCTGAATTCCACAAGACAGGCTCTTTCTTGAGATCTTGCAGTTTTTTTTAATTCTGTGAAACTACCTGGACATGGAATGGAATTGTTTAAAAAAACACACGCACATTGCACTCATTTATTCGGTGAAATGGACTGAAACGCGCGGATATGAATTATTTTCGTGTCTGTTTAGACGTCAAACGAGCCTGTGCTTTTGCACTTCGTGATCAGCATTTTAAAAAAATATTTGAGTAAACTAATTAATTTCAATGGTTCATGACGGGCGCTTATGGTTTACTCTTCGTAAATCGATTAAGATGGCATTTTTATTAACAAGTGTAGTTCATAAAATAGTGTTTGTTCTCTGCTGTTGAGTTCAGCTGTAACGGCCTACACAGCCTCAGCTCTGCACTGAAAGGCGACTAAACAGCTCGGATGAACCATATTCGTTCAGAGCTCACGAGCAATGCTGCGCTCGATTGATTTATTTTAATGTAACTGAAATATATCACTTTAAGCGAATTAGCTGAAACCAAATTGATATTAAATGCTTGCCTGTCGGAGAGCTACACAGCGGCTTGAATAACTTCAGCACAAAATGTTTTTTTTTGGTGAATAGAGATTAATTTCAACAGTAACAAAGTGATGGATTTGGTCCTGCTTCCTGAATTCTTTTCTTGTGTCAATCTCAGGCAACGAGACGAGCCCGGAGAGTTTTTTATTGCACAATGCACTGGCCAGAAAGCCCAAACGCATCCGAACGGCCTTCTCCCCGTCTCAGCTGCTGAGGTTGGAACACGCTTTTGAGAAAAATCACTATGTGGTGGGGGCCGAGCGGAAACAACTGGCCCACAGTCTCAGTCTCACAGAAACTCAGGTGAGAGCGCGAACCATTCGCTGGGGGTTGTTTATCCTCTGTTTATCAATGATCCATCAAATAACTGCAGCTTGGCTGAAATGAAGGCTTCAAAAAGCCTTTCTTTTTGTAACATTCGCTTTGACTGGATCTTGTCAGCAAGTCCCCGCGCAATTTGATGCTTTAGTAGCAGGCTGTTGTAAAATACGGTATTTTAAAAATACTTACAACTACATCAAGAAGGATTATTTTTCATAAATTAAATGTCCACCGGGAAGGAACTGGTCAATTAGTCAACGTTGTCTATTTCTTTGATGGTTTTAAATTGTCTTTATATGCATTTTAGGGATGATCAAAACAATCAGATGAAATTACACGAGTTTACACATTAATCGCATACAATTACCGTACAGGGCTCGGGAATAATTTACAATCGATCTGCACCACTCGTCCCGGCGCTGGGAAAGTGATTGTATTCTTAAGGGCTTTGTACTTTGAGCTTGTTAGGTGGGAATGATGTTTGGGATTTTCAGTGCAGCCGTTCAAGAGAAGGGAGACTCAGAGAAGCGCCGATGACGTCTGACTTTCCGCGGCCCCTTGGATATTGGTTTCAGTTCATGTCTGTGAGCAAGTTGCTAGCGTTAGCGAAATCATAACAATTCAATAACAATCATAACAACAATTCAGGAGTGGAGTGGGCGCAGGTAAAAAGTGAAAGCGGCTGGGATAGGAAACAGCGCGCAGCCAGGCTCACAGTCTGTGGACAAGCGTCGCTTTGAGGCTTTGTGTTTTTCAAAACCGTATCGGGCAAAACATTGTGGGAGAACAAATGCATCGCCGTCTTCATTTGCCTGTCGAACAAGGGAGCGGTCAGGCTTAATTTCCTAGTTAATGTGGTTTTTAAGGTGCCTTTGTGTGATCGCGAATCGATGCTGACTGGGGTCTTTTGTCCTGGTGCCGCGCATGGCCTGAGCAAAGGCATCTCTTTGGAAAACCAGTAGCATCCCCCTCAATTAAGAGAGAGAGAGAGAGAACAGGTTCATTTTCATTCGCTGACTAATGGGGGTAAAATTACAAGACCAGTGTATGTTTTATATGAAGGCGGACTCAAATGTCGGCATGTTGTTTTCTCTATTTATCTACAAACTTTACTTCATTTTACTGTTAATAAAATAGAACGGCATTTGTGCGGGCAATTAGAATTATTTCTCCCTATATGTTTTTTCAGTCATTGGCCATCTGTTTCTGTGTGCAATGTATTGATTTGGATTTTACTTCTGAAGCGCTCTGAGGTTTGCACCAAAGCCCAGACTAAGCAATTTCAAAGAGGAAACATCACTTTGGAAAGTTGACATGTTTGAAAAGTTCAATGCGGAGATCAGCGCGCTGGTCCCTCTGTCACTTGTTCCTAACTAGACAGTTCAGGTATCCCAGTCACTCCATTGGGAAAACGCGTTTCATTTATGGATTTTAAAAAGTACATTTCGGCTTTATGATCGTCCTTAATCGGTGACCGCTTCTGCCAAAAAAAAAGCGAGATTGTTCTGTGAACATAGAAAGGTGAACGAATGGAGATTGGGGGAAGAGACTGGGATCAAGGTTGTGAGGTCAGGAGAGAACATTTGGGGCCGAGGGGGATATACATGCAACTTCATTGGAAGAATGTTGTACTTTTCGGCTTTTATATTTCAGTCTGTTGTATTTCTAGATCTAATCGTGTCCCTCTGATCTCCTCGTTGTTAAATAAAGCGCAATGTCTTGTGCAGATTAACCCCACACACCATTTTAGTAGTTTGCATAGAAATAACTTGCACGTATGTTTGCTCTCGTTGCATTTTAGTGTTTTTATTTATGATATTATTAACTAATGTGCCGAATTATAATAAGTTATATTTTTTAGTTTATTATTTAGCTGATCTATAATATAATATTAAACGCGTTGCAGATTCCTTAAAAGGATTCATGTTCCAAGTAGGAAACACCCCCAGCAAACAGCCTGCCAAGTGCCAAATAAATCAGTAACAATTGCGCTAAACAAATGTTTTGTTGGAAATCAGAGCGAAATTTTCATCGCTTTACTGACACATGCCGCTCTATAAAATGTCTGCACCGCTAATACCGGCTGGAAGACCGGAAAGCGAGGAAGTCTGCTGGCTACTGTCGAATTCATTGAACCTTTGGTATTTTTTCAGGTAAAAGTTTGGTTTCAGAACAGAAGGACGAAATTTAAACGACAGAAACTGGAGGAGGAAGGGACAGACGCCCAGCAGAAGAAAAAGGGGACCCACCACGTCAATAGGTGGAGGCTTGCGACCAAACAGGCGAGTCCTGAGGAGATCGATGTCACCTCGGACGATTAGGAACTGAAATATTCGTGTCAAACTATAGTGTTAACTTTCAAGCAGCACAGTTGCTGATGTAGAGAGGAGAAAAAAAGGGGAAACGAACACTTCAACCAAATGCAATTCCTGTGACGAGGCAGCTGGGGTAAGAAGAGGTCCGAGAGGTGGCACTGCGCGCACCGTGAACTGTCCAGAGACAGCAATCAATCAACTCCGGGGCAAGATGATTGACAAGCGAACTTGTTCATGTTGTATGCAGTCCGCTTTCATGCGTACTTCCAATCCAATTCCGGACTTTTTTTTTTGCACTTCCGAATTTAAATATTAAAAAAAAACTGAATGGGAAAACCAAAATCCACACCTGTTTCAGAAACTTGAATTGCATGTGAGCCGCTCGTGAAAAGATGGATTATTATTCAAACAAAAAAGCGGGACTTATTTTTTTATTTTTTTCTTATTTGCTTTGAGAGAAGTTCTGTCAGCTGTGTGCTTCTTTTTACAGAAAAAAATGCTGTTTTAAAAAAAAACTCCTGTTAAATAATACAGTCGACGTGATTGTAATACTGCTTTATGAAGTAGAAGTGCTGCGTCTTAGTGTTCTACAAAACCAATAAAGTTAGACATCATGTTTTCTTTTAAGAAAAGAATCGTTTTGACCACGATTTCGGTCCTTTATTTAAAACAAGAACTTTTTTTTTGAAAAATAAACGTTTAAAGAGTATTCCGCATTTTCCTTCCGCATCAATCTGAAGCGAAAACAACATTTCGGTGAGGTGGCATTTTGTTTGGCGGAACTTGTTCGCAAATTGCCACCGAAAGGACTGTCGGCGAAAGAAAGAAAGTAGCAGTAGCCATCTCTGGACGGTTAGGGTTCAAGAAGGCGCTGAGCTTCTTAAATCCGTGTTTATAGCGACACTAAAATTAAAGATGTTTCTGTAATGTCTTCTATCGAATGTAGATATTTGTGTTTGTTGAGTTTGTTGCAATTCTAACACATGATACTTCCAAGAAGTATGTCAATGTCATTTTTGTCAATAAAGGTTTATCCATTTGCTGCTCAGAGTTATCAAAGGCAATCAGATATGTATGAATTATTTTACCCAAAAAACGGTTATTAATCTCTATCTCTTAATATTTTTTCCACCGGATTTTTAAAGAACAAATCGACCGGTTTGAAGATATTGAGCTAGTTAACCCTTAGAATGCTGGATGTTTTTGTAACGTTCCAGAAGAACGCAAATCTTCGCTTAAGTCCAGTTGACGGATAATTGCCAGGATGTGTAAATGTGTTAAATGTTATATTAAGAAGTGATGCAGAGTAGTTATTTATCATTTTTGGTTATTTGCGTATTTTTTTAAAAAAAGTGGAATTGTGTTTGCGCCTGTCTCCCATAATCAAACTCTTCAATCATTACCTGCATTTTGAGGGGGGGGGGGGGGGGGGGAGGGGATGCAGTGTGCGTGTGAAGGAAATCCAAATCTTTGTTGTTTGGTATTTTATTTGCCATGGTATTGTTTTGTTTTTGTATCTCACATACAAAGCAGAAACGGAAAAGACGCACAAACTAAAATCACTTCGCTGGTGTCTGACATGTTCACCTCACAAAACGATATCGATTTTTTTTATTATTTTAATTGAAATCGTAATTAAAACTGTAGCATTTGAACTGTTTGTAACCAGCTCTTGACTACAAAACGGGTTTCTGAGCCAGGCAATGTTTTTCATGGTTCATTTACTTTTCATCCTGATAGACTGCATTAATCAGTTTTATTTCCATTGACAGAAACCTCGTCTGCTCTGTACAGCTACAAAGAGTCCTGAAATCTTTTGTGAAAGTGCAAATCAGTTTCAGCAATTATCATACCAGGAATATGAGGAAAGCGGAGGCAGCGCCAATGGTTCGTTTAATCTCTTAATCCGTGAATAGAGGGAATAGTTTGACATAACTCAGGACAATCTCACCAGTCGTCATACTGTGATACGGTGCAGTTACAAAGTACAGCAAAAATAACTGCTTTGTTTTAACCCGCGATTTTTTTTTAAAAACTGCACAATTAATTGCTGTGCACACGCGTCCTCTCAATGCAGAAACAACGTTTGGAGAAACCGAGAGCGATACAGGACCCTGAGTATCGAGGGGATTTTAATAAAATACAATCATGGCGCAGACTGATATATATGGAACCAGATTTGTTTTACATTATGGGCAACAAGCCAAGTTTAACGGCGTTTGCAAGTTTATTGATATGTATAGGTCCTTCCTTTCCCCCCGTCTGTTGCCGGCCGCTTGTTTTACCTTGTTCGGGGATCACAGCAATTTCAGAAATAGTTGCTACGACTCGCTTTTCACATTTTGATTTTTTTCTCTCTCTGTTAAATTTTAGGCCGGTGCTACGGCGTATTCTATGGCTGGGGCATTTGATTAACAATATGCAAGTGAGTCCATAGTCCTTGATTATAAAGCTTTGCACTTAAGAACAGCGTGGCCAGTTTCCTAAATGGTTTCCCATCTGGATCGGGGGGTGGGGGTGAGGGGGGAGGAGGCTTCGTCTTGTGCTATACATATACTTAGCAGGAAGAACTTAAAGCGTCCTGCGCACTAACAGCAATAAATCTTTTGAGAATACCATTAGCTTTGAAAAACCTAAAAGCTTTATTACAAACCGATCTTTGAAAATAGGGGATTAGGAGGCTGAAAAGGTTCCACAATACTTAGAAGAAAAGGTTTCATGCTAATGAGGTTAATGCCCTTTGTATCGCAGGACTACACAACTTCATTACTCACTATCTCAGCGTACACCAAGCGGCGCTGACGACCCTGCTACCGCTGAATACACATGAGCTTTCCCTGACCGGCTAAAGAAGGATTTTATACCAGGTCTGTTCAAACTAGATAATTATATCTTTTCAAGTTGGAATTAAGATAAATAACTGGAGGAAAAGGCGGCTTGCCTTGATCCCTTGAACCAAATTCGGCGCACTTTTTCTAAGCATCAGACAGTGACAGGACAGTTAATTCAGTAAAGTTCCTGTATCTTGTCCCGCTGACTCCATTTACTCATTTTCTCGATGGCAAAAAAAAAGCTGTGTGCTAATTATGCTGCAAATTTTGCTGTTGTTTAATTATGCCATTCTACATATAAATTTCTCGAATAAAGTATCCGCTTTCATCATTTCCAAGCTCCGAATGTCATTGCATAGAAAAAACTCACAATAATAAAAGCCCGTAATTCTTAATCCCCGGTGGCACTGTTTATTGTGTGTTGCTGTGTTAAAATCATCTCCTATTGTGGAGATTTAGGATTAATATTGCCATTAAAATATCAAAGTGATAGGTCTAGTTAATAGCGCGGGATTATCTAGAATGGTAATGATAGTTGGGGGTGGGGGTGGGGGTGGGGGTGAGGGGTGAGGGACACAAGGTTGGGTTTGCACCACATTTTATTTGATTCTGACCTGCCGTCATTGCGGATAGCGCTCCTCTGCAGCAATGTACCTGCTCCCAGACTGGGGATCCAGAGCGGTTTCTTTCCAGCAGGATAATAGCAAAGGTGCTCCAGTGTTGCCATAATCAGTGTATTGCGGGATATCTAAAATTACTTGTGTACACCTGTAGATAGATTCCATCGGCCATCATATCGAGATCGGCTGAGCCCTTCATTAAGATAATATTGTTGATTTAGAGCGACTTGCAGTTCACCGTGTTTTGTACATTGCTGGTAAAAATATTAATTGTCACGCTGCTAAAAAAAAGTCACTGGCAAGAGTGATGGCCCCGCTTAAAAGTTATATTGGCGAATTTCATCCACCTATATGTGAATTGAGATAGAATAGCGTTTATGTGCTCTTTTCGATTTAAAAAAAGATTTATGATTCTATTTTCAATTTCCTGTCACTCCCTCTTCTCGTTTCCTTTGTTAATTTTATTCAAGCGTCTCAGACTTAATTTATATCGGTACCACACAGTAAAGCCTTACGGAAATTAACAACGTGATTGCAAACAAAATCAACTCATTGTGAAACTTGTCCGTGAAGAGTTGCTCATTAGAAAGTCATTTCCCTGATATACGGGCGTCAGTTTGATGTCCCTTCTGCCTTCAGTCAGAAACCCAAACCTTACTCAACACCACTGTTATATCCTCTGATCAGTATCACTGCTTAGGAACTACTTAGACCTCATATATCAATTGATTTACTTTAAGAAAACAAGCCCGCTGCGATTTGGAAGTGGGAGTTTTGAGAACCTCGTGACCCAAGCACTAACCCTAATCCGTGTGATACCTGGTCGTGGTCGGACAGTCGAAGAGTTAAAACATTTTAATGTCACGGTTTCAAGCTCCAACAGAAAAGAGGGGCAATAAATCAGTCTTTTCTCATTGACTCGATTGGCTGTAATTATCCCAGCAATCCAGCAGAGTGAGTCATTAAGATATCAGAAACCTGTCTGGAAGAATACCCATTCATTCACTTGCTCAGCTCACAAATATGACAATTTTCAGGCGAAAGAACATAAGTTCCAAATTTAGCAAAAAGGTTAATTATATTGAACTAAGTTCCCACTACTATCCACAACCACTCTAATAGGATACATCATCACATGTAAAGCTGTGTAAATTCTTACCTACTGAAATTGTTAAAACAACATTAATTCGTGCTACCCATCACTTATTTCCGCCCGAAAGATTATTTCCCAATCATTCTGGTTGTTTACGCCTTTTGTCTCGAACTGGTACATATTTTTACGGCGTGTTGTTTGATCTAAGTGTATGCCTGACTTTGTATTGCCACTATTTCCTTCCAGTTGCAACACGCAGTTGTACAATAGACAGAGCTGCACCCACAATGTCAGCACCTGAAGCAATCTCTCAACCACGGGTTTGTGTTAGCTCAGTAACCCTGTTGCTGTACCAATTTAACTTCCAGAGCTCAGCTCAAAGACCCCCATTTCCCCACATCCCCTTCCCGCATTCGAAATCTCTCTTCCGCGAGCGAAAAAGCAAAGCTAAACTATCATGCCCACTCTACAGCCATTATTTATCCCAGGGCTTCTATTGCTCTTGATGGACTTGACGTCAGGAAGAATTTGATCCATCAAGTTTCACGAATTGCCTCTGAAACTGATCCTTGAAATGAGAGTACACGCTCTACACAATTCCCATGGCCTTGACATAAGGTACAGCGATAAATATACACCGCTAATGAGCAATTACCATATAATCACCTTCCAATTAGCTTGCATAATGATGAATTAAACATTCCAGCTTGCTGGATTATGTTTCCTTACTTTGTATATTATTTACGAAGGCTGGCCACTGAATGCTCAAAAATATCGAATTATATAGGGACTTTTCTGATCGGAGTGCCATTATAAATTCAATTGTATGCCTTTTCATTTGGCAAATGACGTACTGTTTGTCTGGAGCCATGGAGTTACTGTGTGTCTGCGTCAAATTAATTGGAAGACGCTGTCATGTTTTGTTTTCGGTAACTATAATTATTCGATTTTTTTTGCCGAATTATGCAACAAATTTCATTTCTCAGTAAACATGTTTTTGATTCTAAAATCTGGTGATTACACTTTAAAGATTAAAAAGCTGCTGGCTTCTTTGACAGTGCGTGCACCGTCGTCTCTGGTACTCCCGTCGGCTCTAAAACGAACGAACGGTCATGCTGACATAAGTATTTTGATAAAAATGGCCTTGTAGGGGTACATATATCAAACAATAACGGTATAATAAAGGACTAATTCTTGCACATGCTTATCTGCGTTGTGCATTGTTCAATTCCTCCTTCGTTAATCCAGGTTCAATGGGCATAATCGGCCTGTGTCACAAGTCATATTAATGACAGAAACGGTGTGTATCTAAAATTCCTATTGTCATTTTTAAAGCTTTTTTTAAAAAAATCAACCGAATAGAGCCATCGGACGTGTGAAATATGAAACACACTGGCACTGGCACAGGATGGAGTATAATGTATAGTCAGGGGCTTAATTATTAAAGAAGTTTCTGAAAGCTGCTCAACTAATGGCTGAACAGTGCCATATTTTACAGAAGCAGCGAGCAGCCGGCTACACGGTACAGCTTTCAGCGTCAAAATGGTCTGGAGCAGCTTGTGCTTAGCCAGCCATCCGCTGTATGCTCAGGTTATTACAGGCTCGTCACTTCTGAAATCTATCGGACCATCCTTGTTCAGTGTCCATTTGGAAGAAATAGACCAGTTTCATTTGGCGATCTCGGCTCCTATCAGACCTATTGGCAGGGCTAGCCGACGCTGTGTCCGAGTATGGGTTTCGTTCTAAACCGGCCGTAGAGCTTTCTAACAGTTTCTCTTCAGCTGAGACAGACAGTGAGGTGTTGGGTTAAGTAAGACCCGTCTCTCAGAGACATCTTTACAATTAAATATTTCGTGTAGCTGAGCTGCCCCCAGGTTTGTTAGCACCGGGTCACTGTTGGCAACTGAAAGAATGATTGCAAAGTGACCATATCATCTACTGGGACGTTGTGACCGTAAACCTTGCTGTTAAATTGCCGGGTTTTTTTGCACCTGCAACAACCGCAAGTAAAATGGAGCGGAGGTCTGACGGCAGTTCGGATAATTTGCAAGATACCTGTGCTCTTGTGTGTGTGTGTGTGAGAGAGAGAGGCGGGAGTGAGAGGTTGGAGTCATAGATTTCAACTTATTGTCACTTTCCCGTCACTAATTAATAGCGTCAGGCAAAATGAGCCTTCTGAGCGACGGCACTGCAGCACGGTCCCCGCACAGCGCGTTAATAGGGGTTCAGTGCAAAACATTGGTTGTCCCTCAGTTCCAAAGACATATTTGAATTAAATAGCTAAGGCAATATTTGTACCCTGTTCCTAACTTAAGCGAGACCAGCACATTACAGGTTCGCTACTTAGCAAACTACCACCTTCTAGCCTAGTGTTTTCCTGAATATTGAATATTGGCCGGTTTCGAACTATGTATAGTTTTGGATTAAATAACTATTAATCTGATTATGAAACAATCTATTCAAGTTTAAATTGTCGCTGCCTATGTGTGACTTACAGAGATAGACATTAATCAAGCGTTGTGAATTGTAGTATCCCCAAAATACGTGTGTGTGTGTTCAGTGCATTACGTTGGACATTGTAACATGCCCGTTACACGCGTTTACACGCAAACCCTGTCTTTGAACGCGATAACATACAACACACATATTATGAAATTTGATGATGAGAAATAGTTTTCGTCCCCTTCCTTTCTCACCTGTCCACGTGACCTTAAGTTGATATCTGCATGAACAAGAAATTAAAGACGACTTGACACGGTTGACAATAGAATTACTGTTCAAAGCGTTTCCCATTTTTTCGTCTTATAATGGCAGACAAGATTCAATATGTTACAAACTTCACTGGTATCCTCATCGTATTTGAATCTTTTTCATTAAAAACGCTCAATATTCAATTTTGATCTATATTTATGCTTATTATTTGTATAAATTCAGCAAACAGCTAAAAGCCTCAACAATACCGCTGAGGTTAAAAACAGTAACAACAATAATTGTTTCAGTAGCTCACACTCTTAACTGCTTACGTGTCTTTATGATAGTAGGTATACGTACCCGTGTGTGCCTCTGTATAAGTCTGTATGTGTGTCTGTGAATATTTGTGTATGGATCTAAATGTGTGCGTATCCGGAGATGAGGCTGTGAGCGGATATTGGTTTGTGGATGTGTGTAGATATTTGTATGTGGATTTGGAGATGGGTGTGCATGGATCTTTGTGGTGAATCTGAATGTGGGTATCTGTGGATCTGGATGTGGGGTTTGTGTGTATTTGGAGATGAGGGTGTGTGCATATTTAGAGATGGGTGTGTGTGTATTTGAAGATGGGTGTGTGTGTATTTGAAGATGGGTGTGTGTGTATTTGGATGTGGGGTTTGTGTGGATTTGGAGATGGGTGTGTGTATTTGGAGATGAAGGCGTATATATTTGGAGATGGGTGTGTGTGTATTTGGAGATGGGGTGTGTGTATTTGGAGATGGGTCTGTGTGTGTTTGGAGATGAGGGTCTGTGTGTGTTTGGAGATGAGGGTCTGTGTGTGTTTGGAGGTGGGTGTGTGTATTTGGAGATGGATGTGTGTGTATTTGGAGATGGGGCAAGTGTATTTGGAGATGGGTGTGTGTGTGTTTGGAGATGAGGGTGTGTGTGTATTTGGAGATGAGGGTGTGTGTGTATTTGGAGATGGGTGCATGTATTTGGAGTGGGTATGTGTGTATTTGGAGATGGGTTTGTGTGTATTTGGAGATAGGTGTGTGTGTGTATTTGGAGATAGGTGTGTGTGTATTTGGAGATGGTATGTACATATTTGGAGATGAGTTTGTGTATTTGGAGATGGTGTGTGTGTGTTTGGAGATGAGTGTGTGTGTTTGGAGATGGGTGTGTGTGTGGAGATGAGGGTGTGTGTGTGGAAATGAGGGTGTGTGTTTGGAGATAAGGGTGTGTGTATTTGAAGATAGGTGTGTGTATTTGGAGAATGGTGTGTGTATTTGGAGATGGGTGTGTGTGTATTTGGAGAAGGGTGTGTGTGTGTGTATTTGGAGATGGGTGTGTGTATATTTGAAGATGGGTGTGTATAGATTTGGAGATGGGTGCGTATGGATTTGAAGATGGGGGTGTGTGTATTTGTCAAAATTGACAAACATTAACAAATGACAGTGAATCCCAGTAAAACAAACTACCAGGTTATCGGACAAGGAGTCCCGTTTTCATTTCGCATATTTGTGCCCATGGTACTCAAGCTAACAAGGCCTGGCGAACCCTCTTCCTCAGTGTCATTTCACCGACTCCATGAAAGATAAAAGCTGATTATGGAATATCACATTCTTCCACTATTTGTCTAAAACCCTTAGTAAACCGTCAGAACATCATTCCATGATGATTGTGAGGGCCGATTATAATGTTAATAATCTACAGATTCAGTAGATAGTTTGTGCCTGTTTAAACAAATGGATTGAGAAACGCTAATGGCTCGTTTCTATTCACTAAGTGGGAAATATTTGCAAACATTCCGACAGGGCGATAAATATTTCACTTCTCGCTGCGGTGCTATGTACTAATGATTGAAAAAAAAAGTTTGACTAAAATCAGCAACGTGGTTATATGTAGCATAATGGCGACAGAAGTCTTTCGGGAGCAAACCGATGGGGACGGGGCTAGAATCCGATATGGGGCCGAAGGGTTTCAAGTTGATGATTCCAGGTGAAACCGTGGCAGAAACTACACTCCTGTGTCTAAAATACAAGACCAATATAGCAATGTTTGTAGGTTCGGTGGCCGATTGTAGGAATTGTGCATATTCACCCAACACTCTACCTGTGCTCTTTTTACCCTTCCCCGGCCATACAATGGATTTGTGCGTAATTACGCTTTAAAAAAAAACAAAATGGTAATTATAACCAATAAGCAAAAGGCGGTTACAAATGTCACATTCGCTTAAAACGTATTGTCTATTACTAACTGGTTCAAAGCAAGATCATTCGCACCAACATTTTTTTTCCCAAGCTGCCTAAGGCTGGCACATCTTTTAGAACAAGGATCCGATGTCTGTTGCAGACTTGAGAAGTCAGGCTTGTAGATGATTCATTAGCCGGCACAGGGCAGAACACAGATAGGGTTAAGAGGACACGGGTAGGTGAGTTCCTAACACGCTAGGCATTTGTTGTCTTCCTCGACGGCGTACGAATATTTGTCCAAATGTAAACGGCTTAACTGAACAGGAATAAACAGCTAACTTCTCAAACAGAAATCATTCGATCATTTTCATTTTGAAAACAGTCGTGGTATTTTTTATTATTGTCGGAGAGTTACTGTCTAATAGTTAGATGTCCTTACTGTACACCTGTCGGCTGCGACAGGACATGTTCGCCAAAGGTGAAACGTATCTGCAAGCGGACTTCCACAAAACCACATCAATGAACACAGCGCTCATTCTCTTACAACATCTGAGTGAGCACGGAGTATGTTCGCGTCCAAAGGATAGTGAATCGGAAACTGAAATAATTCATCCAGTACATAAACACAACTCCATTCTATTTGAAAGACCGGAACACAAGGCCTACCCCAATGTCCAATAGAATGTTGATCAAGGTTCCCATTTTCCCTAATGCTGATATTCCCTTCCGTTTTCCAATTTACCAACATTTAAATAGGTGGTTAGAATAATTCCACGGTCACATAGGTGTTATGCCTGGGAATGTAGATCTGATTTAATACTTGCACCAATACGTAGTACATTTTGTGAAATGTAGCTGTATCATTGGAGCTTCACATGCCCATAGTCGTTGAATACATAAGAAATGGGGAAACAGAAAATGGAAGACAAACAAACTTAGAGTCATAGAGATGTACAGCACGGAAACAGACCCTTCAGTCCAACTTGTCCATTCCGACCAGATATCCCAGCCCAATCTAGTCCCACCTTCCAGTACCCGGTCCATATCCCTCCAAACTCTTCCTAATCATTTCCCATCCAAATGCCTTTTAAATGTTTCAATTGTACTAGCTCCACCACTCCCTCTGGCAGCCCGTTACACACACGCACCACCCTCTGTGTGAAAAAGTTGCTCCTTAGGTCTCTTTTATATCTTTCCCCTCTCCCACTAGACCTATGCACTCCAGTTCTGGACTCGCCCACCTCAGGGAAAAGACTTTGCCTATATATCCTTCCATGCCCTTCATGATTTTATAAACCTCTATAAAGTCACCCCTCAATCTCCGACGCTCCAGGGAAAGCAGCCCCAGCCTATTCAACTTCTCCCTATAGCTCAAATCCTCAAACCCTGGCAACATCCTTGTAAATCTTTTCTGAACCCTTTCAAGTTTCACAACATCTTTCTGATAGGAAGGAGACCAGAATTCCACACAATATTTCAACAGTGGCCTAACCAATGTCCTGTACAGCCGAAACATGACCTTCCAACTACTGTACTCAATACTCTGATCGATAAATGAAAGCATACCAAATGCCTTTTTCACTATCCTACCTACCTGTGACTCCATTTTCAAGGTGTTATGAACCTACATTCTAAGGTCACTTTGTTCAGCAGCACTCCATTAAGTGTATAAATCCTGCTAAGATTTGCTTTCCCAAAATGCAGCACCTCACATTTATCTAAATTAAAGTCCATCTGCCACTTCTCAGCCCATCGGCCAAGCTGATCAAGATCCCATTGTAATCTGAGGTAACCTTCTTTGCTGTCCACTGCATCTCCAATTTTGGTGTCATCTGCAAACTTACTAACTATACCTCTTATGCTCACATCCAAATCATTTATATAAATGACGAAAAGTAGTGGCACAACATTGGTCACAGGTCTCCAGTCTGAAAAACAACCCTCCACCACCACTCTCTGTCTTCTACCTTTGAGCCAGTTCTGTATCCAAATGGCTGGTTCTCCCTGTATTCTATGAAATCTAACCTTGCTAACCAGTTTCCCATGTGGAACCTTGTCAAACGCCTGACTGAAGTCCATATAGATTATGTCCACTGCTCTGCCCTCATCAATCCTCTTTGTTACTTCTTCAAAAAACTCAATCAAGTTTGTGAGACATGATTTCCCAAGCCCAAAATCATGTTGACTATCCCTAATCAGTCCTTGCCTTTCCAAATACATGTATGTGTTGTCCCTCAGGATTCCCTCCAACAACTTGTCCACCACCGACATCACTCTCACTTGTCCAAAGTTCCCTGGCTTGTCCTTACCACCTTTCTTAAATAGTGACACCACATTAGCCAACCTCCAGTCTTCTGGCACCTCACCTGTGACTATCGATGATAGAAATATCTCAGCAAGAGGCCCAGCAATCACTTCTCTAGCTTCCCACAGAGTTCTCAGGTACATCCAACACTTCCTCCTCTGTAATATGGACATTTTTCAAGATGTCACCATCTATTTCCCTACATTCTATGTCTTCGTGGTCCTTTTCCACAGTAAATACTGATGCAAAATACTCATTTAGTATCTCCCCCATCTCCTGTGACTCTACACAAAGGCTGCCTTGCTGATCTTTGAGGAGCCCTATTCTCTCCCTAGTTGCCCTTGGTTATACTACGTTATTTATCTGAGACTTGTAGCACTTGGCATAGGGGTGGCCCAGGTGTGGGATAACTTGGACATTGTAACACTCAATTTAGTGCTACAAGTGCAACTTTTTTGGGTAATTGCCAAATCCAACTTAGCCAATTATCATCTTCTCCACAACCTATCATCAGAATTGAGATGGAACAGCATCAACAATATCATCTGAACTCCTAAACTCACCAATACCCTCTTTACTGGATGTTCAATATGATTGGATCAGGACCAATGGCCCCCAGACCTCATTAGAGTTTTGAGCCAAACATTGAGCCCAGTGAAAAATTCCAGAAGTCAGAGTTACTTGCTTTGACATCAAGTTAACATTCAACTTAGTATGGAACCAAAAAGCCTTCATAAAAATGAAGCCCATGGTGGTTAGGTGAAGTTATTTTAAAGGTCATGGTTTTTGGAGCCAATCATCTTAGCCCCAAAGGAAGTTCAGTTAAAAAAGTAATAGGACGGTGTGTGAGGATTAGTTGTCTAAAGATGCTTCAATGATCTTCAGAACTGGGACTGCTCACTAATGATTGCATTGTATTCCATTTAAAAGCTCTCAGCATACAACAAAATCAAAATAATCTGAGGCTGTAACTAATGACTTGTCAGATAATATTTCTCTTTGGAGTGAGAGAGTCTAATCACCACCCCATGGCTCAGCAGCATTGCCATAGCTGAATCCCAACTTTCAATATTATGGCATCACCATTGCCACAAGTATAGTGTATTTTGGAGGAAGTGACTCTTTAAAATAACACGCCAAAAGTTAGGAATATGATACTGTCCAGATGTCAGAGTAGGTGAAACAATCAAGAGCTTAACACCATCAAGACAAAGTAAAAATCCACAAGACTGGCGCTTTATCTATTAGTCTAAATGTCTGACATCTCCTGCTGCAGAGCACCTCAGCTGCAGTGTGTACTATCTACAGGATGCATTGCAGAAATTTATCAAGACTTCAGCAGCATTTCCCAAACTCAGTATCTCAATTACCAAGCAGAAGCGGAGAGCAAGTGCTACGGTAAAGTGTCATCTCTGAGTTCACTTCCAAATCTCACACCAAGATGGCTTGGATAAGCATCAATCCTACGTGACACAGGAACTCCATACACAAGAACAAATAGAACATACACCACACTGCACTAACTGAAGAAAAATTGCCAATAACACCTTTTTTTTAAGTACAAGCAATAAGTAACAGCTGTATCAATGAAGCAATATAACAAGAATAAGAAAAGAGAACTTTAATACATTCCACTCTTAAGGTTTAAACTGCCAATAGGTCAAATAGATAGCTGACCACTTTTAAAATTGGTCTTGAATGAAAAGAATACTTTATATGCTGGAAACCTTAAACAAACCAGAAAATGCTGAAAACATTCAGAAGGTCAGGCAGCCTCTGGAGAGAACAGAAGAACAATAGCTTTAGGTATCTCTCAGTAACTTTCTGAAATAGGTTTCACATCTGGGTGTTTCAGAGTCACTGCCAGGTCTGACCTTGAAGTTGTGCTGTAACTTAATGTCCATGCAGGTGCTAGTACAGAAGTGTCACTTTAACAGCATACTGCATGGCAGGAGGCAGATGATGGTACTTATGAGGAACAAAGTGGCCCAGCATTTTAATTTATGTCATTCACAAATGCACAACCTTCTCAACTTATATTTAAAGTGAATCCAATTTTGTTAAGAACAGCCCATAATGTGAAGTTACAATTAGCAAATCCTGCCCAGTTTGTTACTAATCAACTGTTTGATGTCCAATTCAGAAGTTAAACTCACAGACTATAACTTATGGTACACTAATTTTGACATGTCAAAATTAACTGCTGGCTCTGTATTGAGACTCAAACACATGCTATTTTAAGGAATAACAATAAAGTATTTTATATAGCAAACAAAACATACGACAGGCATTCAAATTTCAGCAAATGGAACTTTCAAATGGAAATTTGACCTTCAAAGGTTCTTGTGGAAAATAAATCTCATGGTTTAGGAGCTAGCATATTCGATGGATAGAAGATTGGCTAGTTAACAGGAATCAGTGATTTCTCAACGGCAAGATGTAATAAGTGGTATGGCATAAAGACCAGTGTTGGGATCTCAACGTTTTAATAATTATTTATAACTGACTTGTATGAATGGACCAAAAGTATTGTTGTTAAATTTGCTGATGGCATGAAGGTAGTTGGAAAGTAAATTCTGAAGACAACATACGGAGACTACAAAAGATAAATAATCATTTAGTAGCATAGAACTTAAGTATTTCTTAAAAAATACCCATTTTATTGAAACTTGCGCTTATCAGGACAATTTGCAGAAATACCAATTCATGAAAAGCCAACACATACTGCATGAGGGGAGAATGTGATAGAGTGGTAAATGGAATCTGATTGATAAAGGTGCATCAATTAATTACAATTGACAGTTAACTGCCAGACTTCAGTTAAATTGTAAACCAGGCTGCTTGACTCTGATTCTCAAAACATTGTCCAGAGAAATTGACCATTGAGTGGCTTTCAACTACTTCAGTTATTGAACAGGGCAGGTCATGTGCATGTTCTTTCCATTAAAGCAGGTTCCTGTGCAATATTATATGCATCTTCCAGTATTCCATATAGATTGGTTGTCAGTGTAATTCTTTGGACATTTAAGAAAATCCGGCAAAGGTTGTCCAATTAAGAATCACGTCTAGTATTGGACACTTCGTGCTGAGTTTTGGAAGCACAGGCTGGTTGGGTACAGTTACTGCCTTACTTGTGAACAGACAGAGGGATATGCAGTTTGCTTTCCAGTCCACTACCTGGCACCAGAATGGCATTGGAGTAGGAATGTTTTGTTTCATTTATACAAGGCATTTGTAAAACTACATTTGGAGTACTATGTGAAGTTTTGGTCTCTGTACTTAAAAATAGGATTTAAATTGTTGGAAGTACTTCAGAGAACTGGAATGAGTGGAATCTCTTATTAGGAAACTTTGGGCATGATAGGGTTTATCTACTGGAGTTTAGAAGAGTAGGAGGCGTAGGTGCAGGTAAGATTTACAAAGATGATGCCCAGACGGGAAGGCTTGGGTTATAGGGAGAGATTGAATGGGCTGGGGCTTTTTCCACTGGAGTGCGAAGGCTGAGGGGTGACCTCATAGAGGTTTATAAAATTGTGAGGGGCATGGATAGGGTGAGTGGCAATGTCTTTTTCCCCAGGGTGGGGCAGTCCAAAGCTAAAGGGCATGCATTTAAAGTAGGAGAGGAAAGATTTTAAAAGGACCTGAGGGGTAACTTTTTCACACAATAGGTGGTGCATATATGTAATGAGCTGGCAGATGAAGTGGTGGAGGCAGGTAAAATTACAGCATTCAAAAGGCATCTGGATACGTATGTGAATAGGAAGGGTTTAGAAGGCTATGGGCCAAATGCTGGCAAATGGGACTTGGTCAGATTGGGATGAGTTGGACCTAAGAGTCTGTTTCCGTGCTATATGACTCTATATAAGAGATGTTGACAAGGTAGATGTGGAAAGTTATTTTCCTCATGGGAGAATCTAGAATTAGCAATCACTGTTACAAGATAAGGGATTCCCCATTTAAGACAGAGTTAAGGAGATTATTTTTGTCACAATCTTTGGCTCTCTCTTCCTCAAAAGACAGATGAAGCATTGTCTTTCAATATTTTTAAAGCAGTGGTAGATAAATTCTCAATGAGGAAGAGATGAAAGGCTAGGCACGAACGTGGAGCAATCAGATCAGACATAATTTTATTGAATGGTGGAGCAGGCTCGAGGGGCTGAATGGTCTATGGCTCCTTCTAATTTGTTCACTCAAATATATCTCCTGATGGACTCAACTGCATTTAAATACCATTATAATTTGTCATCTAGTGTGTTCATTCTATCATTATTCTATGAAAATACCAAACTGAATTCTAGTCCCGAGGACATTATAAAAGGTTTTGGTCTTGTTCACTTCACGTGATCGAAATAGTGAAGGGCCCTTTCTTTCATGTTGCTTCTAACACCAATAACTTCAGATATCCAGCATTTGCAACATCTTGCTTTTGTATTGGTGTACTTTCTAACTCAATCCTGTTTTTAATGCTAGGATTCACATGACTTTTGTAAGGTAATTCTAATGTGTTACATCTGGCAAATCAGCATCAATGAAATTGCATAAAGTTGATTTTCTGTATTTAGTGTCTCAGGACAACTTGGGTCTCTGCTTGCATTGGACTCAGAGGTTTCCTTTTGTCACCTGAGAAAAAAACCCAGAGCAATATCTGAAAGTGATCCAGTTGTTCAAATCAAACAATTTCAACCATATGGACCCATGGCTGATTTTTTTTGTTCCAGCAGTTGTCACGGTGAGTAGAGGGTGTCAAAGGTCATGTGCCAGCTGCGACCATAAACAAATGTGCTAACAATAAAAAAAAGCTAAAATGTAGTTTACCAAATACATCTATATTATATAAAGAATGTTTAATTTTCAACACTGTGGCCTGCTTTAACAAAATGTTTGAAGTACAGAAACTTAGTTACTGAGAATATTTATTTGTTTTGTTGCTATTTGAGAGCTTCAGGGGTTAAATAACTTAATGGGCAAATCTATAGGTTCAGTTAGAATGCCAGTTTTACACCTCACTCAACATTACTTTCTGTCGACTTCAATAGAATTAAACAGTTGAAAAATTAATATTGCACTTGATCACACCAGTTTTGGTGAACATTTCCACAAATGGTCTCCAAAACGTTTTGGCTGCAGTAACAATCCAGCTATTGTTAAAAATCACACAACACCAGGTTATAGCTCAACAGGTTTATTTGGAAGTACAAGCTTTCAGAGCTCTGCTCCTTTGTCAGGTAGCTATGGAGCAGGACCATAAGACACATAATTTATAGCATAAGAGCATAGTATCATGCAACTGATATGATATATTGAACAAACCTAGATTGCTGTAAGTCTTTCATCTTTTAAAATGGATTGCAGGTTTTGATTCATTAATATGTAAATCCCAGAACTACAAGTCACATTCCTGAGATAACTCGCTCTCACACATGCACACACACGCACACACTCTCACAGATGCACACACATGCACACGCACACTCACTCTCACACATGCACACGCACACTCACTCTCACACATGCACACACACATGCACACGCACACAGTCTCACACATGCACACACACGTACATTCTCACACATGCATACACAGATGCACACACACATGCACACACACATGCACACACTCTCACACATGCACAAACAGTTACACACACATGCACATACACATGCACACACACTCACATATGCATACACATGTCTCTCATTCATACATGCACACACACATGCACATTCTCACACATGCATACACAGACACACTCTCACGCACACAGGCACACACAGTCACTCATTCACACACACACATACACACACACTCACTTACACATGCACACATAGTCACTCATTCACACATGCACACATGCACACAGTCATTCATACACACATGCACACACACACGCTCATGGACACACACTCTCACTCACACACATGCATACACACATTCTCACACACAAATGCACAAACTCTCTTTCACACTCACACACATTCTCACACACGCGCACGCACTCGCATGCAGACACACATTCTCACACACACTCACTCACACATGCACACACATTCATATGCATACACACTCTCACTCACACATGAACACACACATGCATTCACACACACGCACAGTCACTTACACATGCACACACATAAACCCACGCATACATGTGCTCTCACTCACACATGCACACACACATGTACATACACATGCACATACGCATGCATACACACATGCACACACATAATCACTCATTCACACATACACAAACACATGCACACACAGCACTCATACACACATGCACAAACACAGTCACTCATTCACATGTACACACACTCTCACTTACACATGCACACACATGCTCTCACTCACACATGCACACAGAGTCACTCACAAATACACACACAAACTCACACATGCGCACATGCACGCACACATGTACACAGTCACTCACTCACACGCACATCTCACTCACACATGCACATACACTCTCATTCACACATGCACACACACGCTCTCACTCACACATGCACACACAGTCACTCACAAATACACACAGTCACTCACTCACACATACACACACAGTCACAGACACAGTCACGTGCATACACACAACCATTCACACACACATGCACATGCACACACAAACTCACTCACACACACATGCACACAAACACACGAACACTCATGCACACACACAAACCCATTGATACATGCACACAGTCACTCACTCACACATACACACACATGCACACATACATGCACATACACACACATGCACACACACACTCTCACTTCCACACACATGCACATACACTCTCACTCATACACACACACACTCACTCATACACACACACACTCACTCATACACACACATATGTACACACACATGCACATGCGTACAATGCACACATGCGTACACACACTCACTCACTCATGTGCACAGTCACACATACACACACACATGTACATACACATGCACATACGCATGCATACACACATGCACACACATAATCACTCATTCACACATACACAAACACATGCACACACAGCACTCATACACACATGCACAAACACAGTCACTCATTCACATGTACACACACTCTCACTTACACATGCACACACATGCTCTCACTCACACATGCACACAGAGTCACTCACAAATACACACACAAACTCACACATGCGCACATGCACGCACACATGTACACAGTCACTCACTCACACGCACATCTCACTCACACATGCACATACACCCACGCTCATGCACACACTCTCACTCACACACATGCACAAACACACTCTCACACACATTCACACATGCATACACACACACTCTCACTCACATATGAACACACACATGCACACAGTCACTCACTCATACCTGCACACATACAGACAAATGCATACACACACACAAAACCTCACTCACACAAGATACACACAGTCACTCACTCACACATATTCACACAGTCACTCACATACACACATGCACCCTTACACTCACGCACACACTCACACACATTCTCATTCACACATGCACAAACACACATGCATACACACACATTCTTACTCACACACACACAAATGCATACACACACATACTCACTCACACATGTGCATACACACAAACTCACACATGCACACACAGTCACTCACTCACACATACACACACACACACTCACATACACACACATGCACACACTCTCACTCACACACTCTCACTCACACATGCATACACACACACATTCTCATTCACATGAACACACGCATGCACACATGTGCACATAGTCACTCATACACTCATGCACACATGCACAAACAATCACTCATACACACATGCACACACACACATGCACACACGCACTCACACACATGCACATACACAGTCACTCACATGCATACACAATCACTCACGTGTGCACACACAAACACACAAATATACACACACATGCACACACAGTCACTCACATGCACACACATGCTCTCACATGCAATCACACATGCACACACTCACAGTAACTCACTGACACATGCACACAGAAAATCACTCGCACACTCTCACACAGGCATACACACACATTCTCACTCACATGAACAGACACATACGCAAACTCTCACACACATGCATATACACACAGTCACTCACATGCACACACTGTCACTCACACATGCTCACACACAAATGCACTAACACATGTACACATACACAAACCCACTCACACATACACACACATGCTCTCACATGCACACACAGTCACTCACTCATACATGCACACAGTCACTCACTCGCACACAGTCATTCACTCACACATACACACACAGTAACCCTCACACAAGTGCACACACTCACACACACATGCATATCTCACTCACACATGCACACACACATACACACATACACATGCACACACACATGCACATGCACATATCTCACTCACACATGCACACACACGCACACAGTCACTCACTCACACACATACAGTCACTCACACACACGCACATCTCATTCACACATGCACATACACTCTCATTCACACGCACTCACGCTCTCACTCACACATGCACACACAGTCACGTGCACACACTCAGTCATTCACACACACATGCACACAAACACATGAACACTCATGCACACACACAAACCCATTGACACATGCACACACAGTCACTCACTCACACATACACACACATGCACACACACACATGCACATACACACACATGCACACACACTCACACACAGTCACTCACTCACATGCACACACACACTCTCACTTACACACACATGCACATACACTCTCACTTATACACACGTGCACACGCACTCTCACTCATATACACAGACACCCTCTCACTCATACACACACATACGTACGTAGACACACACACGCACACACATTCACTCACACATGTGCACACACAGTCACCCATACACATATGCACATACACACACGGTCATGCATACACACTGTCATTCACACACATGCACACACATGCACAAACACACTCTCACACACACTCACACATGCATACACATACACACTCTCACTCACACATGAACACACATATGCACACAGTCACTCATACACATGCACACACAAATGCATACACATACACAAACTCATCACACATGCACACAGTCACTCACTCACACATGCACACACAGTCACTCATACACACATGCACACTTACATTCACGCACTCACTCACACACACTCTCATTCACACATGCACACACACTCACACATACACACACACAGTCACTCACTCGCACACTCTCCCACAGACACTCTCACACATGCACACACACACATTCTCACTCACATGAACACACACATGCACGCACACTCACACACACTCACACGCAAACTCTCACATACATGCACACACACTCTCACACACATGCACATACACACAGTCACTCACATGCACACACTGTCACACACATGCTCACACACAAATGCACTCACACATGTACACATACACAAACCCACTCACACTTACACACACATGCTCTCACATGCACACACACATGCACACATTCACAGTCACTCACTCATAATGCACACAGTCACTCACTCGCACACAGTCATTCACTCACACATACACACACAGTAACTCTCACACAAGTGAACACACTCACACACACAAGCATATCTCACTCACACATGCACGCACACATGCACACACTCACTGTCACTCACTCACACATGCACACAATCACTCACTCGCACACAGTCATTCACTCACACATGTACACACACACTGTCACTCACACACACTCTCACACATTCACACACACAGTCACTCACTCACACATATACATACAGGCACTCACACACAGTCACTCACATACACATGCACACACACATACACACGTACACAAGAGCACATCTCACTCACACATGCACACACATGCAGTCACTCACACACACATACACAGTCACACACACGCACATCTCACTCACATGCACATACACTCTCATTCACACATGCACACACACGCTATCACTCACACATGCACACACAGTCACACACACAGTCACGTGCACACACTCAGTCATTCACACACACATGCACACACAAACCCATTGACACATGCACACACAGTCACTCACTCACACATACACACCCATGCACACACAGTCTCTCATTCACATACACATACACTCTCACTTATACACACATGCACACACTCTCTCACACTCACTCACACACTCTCATGCACACACACTCTCACGCACACATGCACACACACAGTTTCACACACACTCTCACACATGCACAAACACACTCTCACACACATGCACACACACTCACACATGCATATACATACACATTCTCACTCACACATGAACACACACATGCATGCAGTCACTCACTCATACATGCACACACAGAGAAATGCATACACAAACACACAAACTCACTCCCACATGCACACACAGTCACTCACACATGCACCCACAGTAACTCACATACACACATGCACACACTCACGCGCACACTCACTCTCATTTACACATGCACACTCACACATGCATACACACACACATTCTCACTCACACATGTACACACTCACTCACTCACACATACACACACGAACACTCACATACACATACATGCACACACTCTAATTCACACACTCTCACTCACATACACTCTCACTCACACACACTCTCACTCACACATGCATACACACACACATTCCCACTTACACACACATGCACATACACTCTCACTTATACACACCTGCATACACACTCTCACACTCACTCATACACACTCATGCACACACACTCTCACTCGCACACACAGTTTCACACACACACATGCACACACACTCTCAAACTCACTCTCACACATGCACAAACACACTCTCACACACTCTCACACATGCATACACATACACACTCTCACTCACACATGAACACACACAGTCACTCACTCACACATGCACACACAGTCACTCATATACACATATGCACACTTACATTCATGCGCCCACTCACACATACTCTCATTCACACATGCACACACACTCACACATGCATACACACATATTCTCACTCACTCACACAAATGCATACAAACACAAACTCACACATGCACACACACACAAACTCACACATGCACACACAGTCACTCACTCACACATACACACACGTACACGCACATACACACACATGCACACACTCTCACTCGCAAACTCTCACTCACATACACTCTCACTCACACAGTCTCACTCACACATGCATACACACACACACATTCTCACTCACATGAACATACGCATGCACACATGCGCACACAGTCACTCATACACACATGCACACATGTGCACACAATCACTCATACACACATACACACACATGCAAACACACATTCTCACACACATGCACATACACAGTCACTCAAATGCATACATAGTCACTCACATGTGACACATACACAAACACACACACATGCACACACACAAACACACACATTCACACACACAAACACACACACATGTACACACACGCTCTCACATGCAATCACACATGCACACACTCACAGTAACTCACTGACACATGCACACACAGAAAATCACTCGCACAGGCATACACACACATTCTCACTCACATGAACAGACACATGCGCACACACTCACACACACACTCACATGCAAACTCTCACATACATGCACATACACACAGTCACTCCATGCACACACTGTCACTCACACATGCACACACAAAAAGTCCACTCACACATGTACACATACACAAACCCACTCACACATATACACACACACATGCACACATTCACAGTCACTCACTCATACATGCACTCACAGTCACTCACTCGCACACTGTCGTTCACTCACACATGTACACACACTGTCACTCACACACACTCACTCACACATTCACACACAGTCACTAACTCACACATACACAGTCACTCACACACACACAGTCACTCACATACACATGCACGCACACACACACATACACAAGTACACACATGCACACACACACATGCACATGTGCACATCTCACTCACACATGCACACACACATACACAGTCACACACACGCACATCTCACTCACACATACACATACACTCTCATTCACACATGCTCTCACTCACACATGCACTCACACAGTCACTCACAAATACACACACAGTCACTCACTCACACATACACACAGTCACACATAGTCACGTGCACACACTCAGTCATTCACATACAGATGCACACAAACACATGAACACTCATGCACACACACACAAACCCATTGACACATGCACACACAGTCACTCACTCACACATACACACACATGCACACACACACATGCACATACACACACATGCACACACACTCTCACACACATGCACGCACAGTCACTCACTCACATGCATACATACACTCTCACTTGCACACACATGCACACACACTCTCACTTATACACACATGCACACACATTCTCACTCATATACACACACACCCTCCCACTCATACACACACATACGTACATACACATGCACATGCACACAATGCACTCTCTCACTCATACACTTGCACACACAATCATCCATACACATATGCACACACATGCACACACACTCTCACTCACACACATGCACACACATGCGCAAACACACTCTCACACACACTCACATATGCATACACATACACACTCTCACTCACACATGAACACACACATGCACACAGTCACTCACTCATACATGCACACGTACACACAAATGCATATACACACACACAAACTCATCACACATGCACACAGTCACTCACTCACACATGCACACACAGTCACTCACATACACACATGCACACTTACACTCATGCGCACACTCACACACGCACTCTCATTCACACATGCACACACAGTCACTCACTCACACATACACACACGCACACTCACATACACACACATGCACACACTCTCACTCACACACTCTCACTCACATACACTCTCACTCACACATGCATACACACACATTGTCATTCACATGAACACATGCATGCACACATGCGCACACAGTCACTCATACACACATGCACACACACACTCTCATACACACATACAGTCACTCACATGTGAAACACACATAAACACATACACATGCACACACATAGTCACTCACATGCACACACACGCTCTCATATGCACTCACACATGCACACACAGTAACTCACTCACACATGCACACACAGTCACTCACTCGCACACTCTCCCACAGACACTCTCACACATGCATACACACACATTCTCACTCACATGAACGCACACATGCGAGCACACCCACATACACACTCACACGCAAACTCTCACATACATGCACACACACTCTCACACACATGCACATACACACAGTCACTCACATGCACACACTGTCACTCACACATGCTCACACACAAATGCACTCACACATGTACATATACACAAACCCACTCATACTTACACACACATGCTCTCACATGCATACACACATGCACACATTCACAGTCACTCACTCATACATGCACACAGTCACTCACACACAGTCATTCACTCACACATACACACAGTAACTCTCACACAAGTGAACACGCACACACAAGCACACACATGCATACCTCACTCACACATGTACGCACATATGCACACACTCAGTCACTCACTCACACATGCACACACAGTCACTCACTCGCACACAGTCATTCACTCACACATGTATACACACACACTGTCCCTCACACACACTCTCACACATTCACACACACAGTTACTCACTCACACATACACACAGTCACTCACTCACACACACACACAGTCACTCACATACACATGCACGCACACACACATACACAAGTACACATACACACACATATGCACATGTGCACATCTCACTCACACATGAACACACACACAGTCACTCACTCACACACATACACAGTCACTCACACACACACATCTCACTCACATGCACATACACTCTCATTCACACACACCCTCACTCACACATACACACACAGTCACTCACAAATACACAGTCACACTCACACATACACACAGTCACACACACAGTCACGTGCACAAACGCAGTCATTCACACACACATGAACACAAACATATGAACACTCATGCACACACACAAACCCATTGACACATGCACACACAGTCACTCACTCACTCATACACACACATACGTACACACACATGCACATGCACACAATGCACACACGTGCACACACACTCTCTCACTCACACATGTGCACACACAGTCACCCATATACATATGCACACATATGCATATATACGCACGCTCATGCATACACACTCTCACTCACACACATGCACAAACACACTCTCACATACACTAACACATGCATACACATATACACTCTCACTCACACATGAACACACACATGCACAGTCACTCACTCATACATGCACACGCACACAAATGCACACACACACACAAACTCATCACACATGCACACACAGTCACTCACATACACACATGCACACTTACACTCACGTGCATACTCACTCACACACACTCTCATTCACACATGCACACACACTCACACATGCATACACACACACACATTCTCACTCACACATGCACACACAAACTCACACATGCACACACAGTCACTCACTCACATACACACACGCACACTCACATACACACATATGCACACACTCTCACTCACACACTCTCACTCACATACACTCTCACTCACACACTCTCACTCACATGCATACACACACATTGTCATTCACATGAACACACACATGCACACATGCGCACACAATCATTCATACACGCATGCACACACACTCTCACACACATGCACATACACACACACATACACAGTCACTCACATGTGAAACACACATAAACACATACACATGCACACATATAGTCACTCACATGCACACACACGCTCTCATATGCACTCACACATGCACACACAGTAACTCACTCAAACATGCACACACAGTCACTCACTCTCCCACAGACACTCTCACACATGCATACACACACACATTCTCACTCACATGAACACACACATGCACACATGCGCAGACACACACACTCACACAAAAACTCTCACATATATGCACACACACTCTCACACACATGCACATACACACAGTCACTCACATGCACACTGTCACTCACACGTGCATACACACAAATGCACACACTCACACACATGCACACACACTCACATGCAAACTCTCACATACATGCACACACACTCACACACGTACACATACACACAGTCACTCACATGCACACACTGTCATTCACACGTGCACACACACAAATGCATACACACATGCACACACACACAAACCCACTCACACATACACACACATGGTCTCACATGCACACACAAATGCACACATTCACAGTCACCCACTCATACATGCACACACAGTCACTCACTTGCACAGTCATTCACTCACACATACACACACAGTAACTCTCACACAAGTGCACACACACTCACACACACAAGCACACACGCATGCATATCTCACTCACACATGCATGCACACATGCAAACACTCACAGTCACTCACTCACACATGCACACACAGTCACTCCCACACAGTCGTTCACTCACACGTGTACACACACACATATACACGTACGCTTGCACACACACATGCACATGCGCACATCTCACTCACACATGCACACAGTCACTCACACATACACATAAACACAGTCACTCACACACACATACACATACACAGTCACACACACAAGCACATCTCACTCACACATTCATAGACACTCTCATTCACACATGTCACTCACACACACTCACTCACACATTCACACACACACAGTCACTCACACACACAGTCACTCACATACACATTCACACACACACATACATACGCACACACATGCACATGCGCACATCTCACTCACACATGCACACACACGCACACAATCATTCACACACACATACACAGTCACTCACACGCACATCTCACTCACACATGTACATATACTCTCTTTCACACATGCACACACACGCTCTCACTCACACATGCACACACACAGTCACTCACAAATACACACACAGTCACTCACTCACACATACACACACAGTCACACACACATATGCACACAAACACATGCACACACACTCAAACCCATTGACACATGCACACACAGTCACTCACACATATACACACACATGCACACACACATGCACGCACACACACATGCACACACACTCACTCACATGCACACACACACTCTCAATTACACACACATGCACATACACTCTCACTTATACACACGTGCACACACTCACACTCACTCACACACACTCAATGCACACACACTCTCACTCGCACACATGCACACACAGTTTCACACATACATGCACACACACTCTCACACTCACTCCCACACATGCACAAACACACTCTCACACACATGCACGCACACTCACACATGCATACACATATACACTCACTCACACATGAACACACACAGTCACTCACTCATACATACACACACACACACGTGCATATACACCCACAAACCCACTCACACATGCACACACAGTCACTTGCATACACACATGCACACTTACACTCACGCGCACACTCACTCACACACACTCTCATTCACACATGCACACGCACTCACACATGCATACACACACATTCTCATACACACACACACACAAATGCATACACACACAAACTCACACATGCACACACTGTCACTCACACACATACACACACGCACACTCACATACACACACATGCACACACTCTCACTCACATACACTCACTCACACATGCATACACACACATTCTCACTCACATGAACACACGCATGCACACATGCGCACACAGACACTCATACACACATGCACACATGCGCACACAGTCACTCATACACACATGCACACATGCGCACACAATAACTCATACATGCACACACACTCACATACACTCTCACACACATGCACATACACACAGTCACTCACATGCACACACTGTCACTCACACGTGCATACACACAAATGCACACACACATGCACACACACACAAACCCACTCACACATACACACACATGCTCTCTCATGCACACACACATGCACACACTCACAGTCACTCACTCATACATGAACACAGTCACTCACTCGCACACAGTCATTCACTTACACATGTACACACGCTGTCACTCACGCAAACTCTCACTCACACATGCACACAGTCACTCACTCACACACAGTCACTCACTCTCACACACACACATACACACGTATACATGCACATGTGCACATCTCCCTCACACATGCACATACACGCACACCAGTCACTCACTCAACATGTACATACACACTCATGCACTCACATGCACACACACCCAAATGCACACACACAACTCACTCGCACACACATGCACACACTCACACACACGTGCACACACCGTCTCACTCATACATGCACACATCCTCTCACTCGTACACAAACACACACATACATGCAGACACACATATGCACATGCACACAATGCACACATGCACACACACTCTCTCACTCATATATGCCCACACGCATGCATACTCTCACTCACACATGTACACATGCACACATACATACACGCACAGTCAAACACAGATACTGCTACTCATACACACACACACACTCAGTCTCACTCACACATACTCTCACTCACATACATGTGCACAACGCACTCTCACTCACACACACATACACACACGCATTCTCACACACACATGCACTCCGACACACTCACACATACTCTCGCTCATACACACGTACACACACTCTCACTAATACACACACACACACACACACACTCACTCATACACACACGCACACACATGCACACACACAGAGACTCTCACACACGTGCACACATACACACTCTCACTCATACATGCGCACATGCACACATACACATGCACACATGCACAAATACACATCTCACTTACACATGGACACTGTCACTCACTCACACATACACCCAGTCACTCACTGTTACATACACACACAGTCACTCACACACACATGCACACACCCTCTCACTCATACATGCACACACACATACGTGCACACATACATGCACATGCACACAATGCACACAGGCGCACTCTTTCACTCACACGTGCGTAACTGCATGCATACTCTCACTCACACATGTGCACATGCACACATACATACACTCAGTCACTCACACACACATACTGTTACACACACTCTCACTCACACATGTGTGCACACGCAATCTCACTCACATACACGTACAGACACTCTCACTCATACACAAGTATACATACACATTCATTCATACACACTCACATACTTGCGCACACACACATGCACTCACACACACTCGCTCTCACACACACAAGTGCACACACTCTCACACATACTGTCACTCACACACACATACACAAACTCTCACTCACACACGCACACACACTCTCACTCACACACAGTCACACACTCAAACGTGCACACACACATACTCACACACATGCGCACACACTCTCATTCATACGCACACATACACACTCTCACTCACACATGCGCACATGCACACATACACACACTCAGCCACTCACACACACATACTGTCACTTACACTCACATGCACACACACACTATCTCAGTCTCACTCACACATGCATACACGTGCACACACACTCACACACACACATGCACACATACGCATGCACTCTCACACACATGCAACACACACTCTCACTCATATACATGTGCACATAATCTCACTCATACACACGCACACACACATGCACACACTCTCACTCATACACTCTTTCACACACGTACACACTCTCACTCACACATGCACATTCTCACTCACACTCTCACACACACACACACACATGCGCACACACACACACACGTGCGCACACACAGTCTCACTCACATACATGTTCACACAGTCTCAATCACACACACGCACATACACTCTCACTCACACATGCACACATGCATATATACTGTCACTCACACATGCACACATGCACACTTATGCATACTCAATCACTCACACACACATACTGTCACTCACACACACATGCACGCAGTCTCTCAGTCTCACACACACATGCACACTCGCTCTCACTCACACACACATGCACACACCTTCTCACTCACACGCATACACATACACTCACTCACACATGCACACACATGCACTCTCACTCACACATACACACACACAGTACACACTCCCATGCACACACTCACTCACACACATATGCACACACACATGCACTCTCACTCACATATGCAACACACACTCTCACTCATATACATGTGCACACACTCTCACTCATACACACACGCACACACTCACTCATACATACACACACACACATACACACACGTGCATACACTCTCACTCATACACACACGCACACTCTCTCACACACATACATGCACGCACACACGCGCACACTCTCACTCACACATGCACATTCTCACTCACACTCTCACACATGTGCACACACACTCTCACACGTGCGCACACAGTCTCACTCACATACATATTCACACAGTCTCACTCACATACATGTTCACATAGTCTGAATCACGCACACATACTCTCATACATGCACACACTCTCACTCATACACGCACACACTCTCACTCACACATGCGCACATGCATATACACTGTCACTCACACATGCACGCATGCACACTTATACATACCCAGTCACTCACACACACATACTATCACTCACACACACATGCACACAGTCTCTCAGTCTCACACAGACATGCACACATGTTCTCACTCACACACACATGCACACACATTCTCACTCATAGACACATGCACACACCTTCTTACTCACACACACTGATTCACTCTCACTCACACATGCACACACACAGCACATACACACATGCGCACACTCTCACTCACACATGTGCACACACACTCATTCACACATGCACGCCCAAACACACACATGCACATAAACACACACTCACACATGCACACACTCACTCATGTGCACACATGCACAACCACACACTGTCACTCTCACACACTGTCACTCACACACATGCAACACATACAGTCACTCTCATTCATACACACATGTGCACACACACACACACTCACACATGCGCACACATACACACATGCACAAAGACACACACTGTCACTCACATACACACACTGTCACTCACACACACACAGTCACTCTCACTCATACACACACGTGCACACACACACATGCACACAAATACTCTCACTCACACACACGTGCACACAAACATACATGCACGCACATAGTCACTTACACACACACTCACATACATAACTCCTCACTCTCACACACACACATTCTCTCCCTCCCCCTCACATACACACACACACATATAAGTCTATGTGGTGAATTTGCATTTGCATTGTATTTGCAGATACATTCTATTTTGCTCAAAAAACACACATTCTACAGACAGTCAATGCAGGAAGTTAACCCGTGTGACATTTTATAAATTCCTACTTTGGAAATAGAACCGGTATGTCTGTATTCTAATCTTGAGTCAGACTCGTACCACACATCTTTAATGCATAGTCTGAACTGAGATTCACTTTTTAAAAATTAAACCTTAAGTTATCTTGGGAATGTGATTTGAAAGAAGTTCTTGGATTTAAACATTAATGGATCGAAACCTGCAATCCCTTCTAAAAGATGAAAGACTTAACAGCAATTTAGGTATGTTCAATATATCATATCCGTTGCATGACACTATGACCTTGTGCTATAGATTCTGTGTCTTATGATCCTGCCCCACTAACTACCTGATGAAAAATCAGCGCTCCAAAAGTTAGGACTTACAGTTGGGCTATAACCTGGTGTTGTGTGATTCTTAACTTTGTCCACCCCAGTTCAACACCAGCACCTCCACGACAATCAATTCTTCAATGTATAATTTCAGTTACATCACACTGCAAATTTTTGCTATAAATTCTGTGTTACGATCGAGCCCTCCACAATCACCTGATGAAGGAGCATCGCTCCGAAAGCTAGTGTGCTTCCAATTAAACCTGTTGGACTATAACCTGGTGTTGTGTGATTTTTAACTTTGTACACATCAATCTAGCTATTGACAGGAGACATCCAGGTAAAAGAGCAAGAAGTAAGTGAGTAGAAGGATATGGTAAAGGTGAAAAGTAGGTTTGTATAAATCTTACTGAAGAAGCTGAAGAAATCTTAGAAAATCCTTTATGTTCATATCATCCATTGTAAGTTTTAGTTGCTATATCTGCCTTTTAATATTCCTTGAACAAGCATCCAAAGATGAGGAGATTGGGTGGATTGGCCATGCTACATTACCCATGGTATCCAGGGATGTGGAGGCCTGGTAAATTAGCCATGGGAAATGCAAGGTTTCAGAGATAGGGTGGGGAGGGTGGATCTGGGTGGAATGCTTTTCGGAGGGTTGATGTGGACTCAATGGGCCGAATAGCCTGCTTCTAAGCTGTTAGGTTTCTATGATTCTATAAATACATCTCCTCTCATCATCATTGAACTTACTGTAAAAATGTAAGAACTCATCAAAAACAGCAACCAGGTTTTGTAGAAATGACTGTCTGAAGACAACATATTTTTTACTATACATTAATTGTAACTTTCAGCCTAATCTGTACCATCACAGTGCTGTCGTCCGTATATGACTAATGAGTCTGTTGCTACATTGAGATGTTTTCCCTGAGTTCAGAATAGGTCAGCATTATGGCACGAGGGTGTCACTCTTAGGCCTCAGGACCCAAGTTATTCTTGACTTCTGTGCGATTGGACATTAGAAGGGCAAATCACTGGCTGAAAACACCTGGTGGTTATACAGTTGAGGAGCAGGGAAATAGAAAACGGCAGAGATGAAGTCTTCTGGGTGGCCCAGCCTCTGGTGCTACACCATTTCTGTGAATAGTTAATGAAAGACACCCATAAAGAAAAATTAATAGTTGCACAAATGTGGATAAAAAGGTTCACCATTAGTATCATCTGCATTGGAAAAGAAGATAGCACCCTCATGACCATTGGATGCCTTGAAGTACTTTATGCTCATGAAGACATTTAGAGGAGTCACACTCCTGTGGGAAACACAGAAACCAATATATGCCGACTAAACACCTTCATAGAGTAACAATTTTTATTCATTAATGGAATATGTGCATCGCTTGCTATGCTAACATCATAATGACCAGATAATTTGTTCTTTTGTGATGCTGATGATACGGTAAATATTGGCCAGCCTGTCAGGAATAATACCCTTATTCTTTCTACAAATTTTGAAAATAGATAATGAAAGTAAATTGGAATTAGTATAAAATCAATCAAAGAAAGTGTTGATAGGTATCTAAAAGGAAAGAGAATAGCTAAAGTGATAGTGGGACCCTTGAGGGATGTGACAATGGAATAGTTAATGGGGAACAGGGAAATGGCATATAAACCAATATTTTGCTTCTGTTTTCATGCCGGAGAATATTAACATCACCAATATATAAAGGAAGGAAAGGTTTGGGAACACTTTCCATCACAAGAAGGATATTATCAAGCGAGAGAGGGTTGAAATTAGATTTACTAGGATGTTGCCACATATGGAAGATTTGAGTTATAAAGAAAGGCTGGATAGGCTACGCCTTCTTTCACTGGAGAGTAGGAGGCTGAGAGGCGATCTGACAAAAGTTTATAAAATAATGAGAGGTATGGATAGAGATAATGGTAGTTGTCTTTTGTCTAGGTTGGAGAATTTCCAGGTGAGGGGATACATTGTTAAGGTGAGAGGAGAGAGATTTTGAAAAAGACATAAGAGGCAAATTTTTTACACAGAGGGTGGTTTGCATGTGGAATGAACTTCCTGAGGAAGTGGTGGATACAGGTACAGTTACAACCTTTAAAAAACATTTAGATAGATACATGAATAGGAAAGGTTTGGAGGGATATGAGCCAGGAGCAGGCAGGTGGGACTAGTTTAGTTTGGGATTATGTTTGGCATGGACTGGTTGAACTGAAGGGTCTGTTTCCTTGCTCTGTGATTCTATGACTCTATGACAGGGGACAAAGTATTGGTTAAACTAATGGGACTGAAGGCAGACACATTGACAAGACCTGTTGGCCTGCATTCTAGGATTTTAAAGGAAGTGCTGGAGGACTAAGTCGAAATATTCCAAAGTTTATTGAAATCCACAGGGTTCCAGTAGATTGATGCCCCTGTTCAAGAATAAAGGGAGATACAACACAGGAAATTATCAATACATCTGTCATTGGGAAAATGCTAAAATCCATTATTAAGGAAGAAATAGCAGGATAATGAGAAAACCTTAATGCAATCAGAATCAATTGAAACTGAGATTTGAGGTTTGTCCTCATTTCCCTGGTTGAACAGTAGGGTTTGAAGCCTATGTTTCTCTATATACAGCTGTTAATGTTAATTGTTTTGTAAACTGTGTACTGTTTAATAAAATAAAATAAACAAAACCAGGTAAGAAGTGCAATCAGAGTCAACATGGTTTTGTGAAAGGGAAATCATGTTTGTCAAATTTGCTTGCGTTTTTGAGGAAGTAACCATCAGAGTTGATAATGGGGAACCAGTGGATGTGGTATATTTAGATTTCCAGAAAGCTTTAAATAAGGTGTCACATAAAAGTTACATAATATTGTACAAGATAGAAGGTCACATCATTGAGATTAACATGTTAGCATGAAACAAGGATTGGTTAACACACTAAGAAAGTGATTTAGGATTAATGGATTTTTAAAGTTGGAAAGTAGTAACTAGTGGAATGTTGCAAGTATCAGTACTTGGGTCTCAATTATTTACCATTTGTATTAATGACTTTGAGGAGGGAGCAGAGTATAATGTATCTGAATTTACTGATCATTCAAATAAGTTTGGAAGAACATGTTGAGAGAACGATTAAAGACTTGGCAGATGGCGTTTAATGTTGGAAATTTTCAGGTCATGCACTTTTGTAGGAAGAATCAAAGGCAGGCTATTACTTAAATAGAGGAAGACTCCCATAAAAGTACAGCAGACAGGGGTCTACATGTTTTTGTGCATCAACACTAAAATGACCATGCACTTGGAGCAAGTAATTAAGAAGGAAAATGAAATTTTGGTCTTTATGACTTGGGGTTGTGAAATTAAAAAGAAAGACGTCTTGCTATAACTGAACAGGGTGTTGGTGAGGCCACACCTGGAGTTCTGTGTATAGTTTTGGTCCCTGCATTTAAGAAAGAATATATTGGCAATTCAAAAGTGATTCACTCTACTAATTCAGGGTTGATGGCAGACAGTTTTGATTTCAATTGTTCACATGATTTGGATGACAGTAGAAAGCAACATGGCTTGTGCTTCACAGAGTGGGTCACAGACTCAGCCTCTCAGTCAAGATGACTCCCGCACAACCCCCTCCACGTCCCAAGGTATCCTTCATCCTCCTGTGCTCTATCACTCCTGCCTGTCTGTTGAGTTGTCCCCTTACAACTATTATTTCCTCTGTATTCCAGCATGCTGCTTCCAATACTCACAATTGACTTCTCCAGTGTTGTCCCCACTCCAAAGCAGTGGATGCTAATAACTCTCCTTGACTTTCAGTGAAAGATCCCCTGGACTAGCTTTGGTCCTGTCAACCATGGTGGTGGGGAGTCCTCACATTCAGTGGATTTGCTGAGTAAATTGTTAGCACATACTGTAGGCATGAGATTGACATAGCACAGTGCCATAAGCCATACTTCCTTGATTGATCACTGCCGGGCAAATATGTTAAGTTGCCTATTTTTGAGTTGATGCTAAAAAGCAAGATAAAGCAGAAGTGCTGTGAGGCTGTAAGTTCTGAATTAGGCAGCAAAGCACATAAAGTCAAGGAAGGTATGGCAGATATGCTACACGTATTCAAATGGGAGTAAGTGAGTCAGTACGAATCTCCATGAGATTAATGCTTGTCTCTGTGCACAAAATAACAATGCAATAACATTCTAGATTCTATGATTGCAATGCAGTGTCAAGTGTGCTCCAAAGTGAAGTGAATACATGCATTGTACGTATATTGAAGATATGCCGTAATGATGTGGTGAGGGTGGTGCATGTATGATGCCAACCTCCGTGGGCAGGGGTGCAGGCAGGTGCTGCCCATGGAGTGAGTCCTGAGATGTTGGTGACTGTTGTCCAAGATTGAGGCCTCATGGAGCAAGTGCCAATCTCGAGCTGCTTTTATGGTGGGACTTAACACTGTCTAGTTTCTCTCTGCTGAGCGGGTGAATGGGAAATGAGGTGAGATCAGATGCTAGTAAGTTCTTAATGTATGCAAATAAGCCTCTTACCATTCACTAGTGGGATTCTCATCTTGCTGTTCAAACCTTGAGTTTAAGATTGGAGTTAAGAGTCTAAGTTTTCCAATTTTGTCATATTATTTCAACTGATTCCTGGTGCCTATCTGATTCAGGGGCTGGGAGAATTCTGCCCGTTGAGATCTTCTTCGAGAAGAAAATATTAAACATTTCCAGAAATAATAGAGGATCTAGGGACTGGTGTAAATAAGGAATTGCAAGATATTCATGTTATTTTAAAACATAGTACTAAATACTTTCATGAGACTTGAAATTGATAAATCAACATATGGAGAGATTGGCCTATGAGAAAAAATTAAATAGACTGACCCTATATTATCGGGAGTTCAGAAAAATGAGTAATAACCTCATTAAAACATAGAAACTTCCCGCAAGGATTGACAGGTAGCTGCAGGAAGGATGGCTCTCCTGACTGGAAGGTTTAGAATCAGGAGGCTCAGTCTCACGTTGAGGAGCAGATCAGTGAGGACTCTGATGAGGAGTAACTTCTTCACATAGACAGCAGTGAATCTTTAAATTCTCTTCCCCAGAGGGCTGTGGAAGGTCAGTCAGTGCGTATGTTCAAGATAGAGATTGATAGAGTCCCATACGAGAAAAACATCAAAAGACATGACAAAATGGTGTTCAGGAAAGAAAATGGTGTTTAGCCACAATCTCATTGAATGGCAGCAAGGGTTCAAAGGGCTAAATGGCCCACTCCTGTTCCTTTCTCATATTTCTCATTTGATTTTTAAAACTATATGACCATTAACTTGTTAATGGCATTTTTGATTATTTAGTCTCCAACTAATGTCAGTTATGCTATACTAATCCCGTTCTCACAATCAGCTTTTGTTTTTTTCACTAAAATTAACTTTTGCTGCTAATATTTATTACTGTTTCACCAAAACTGGCCACTGAATGTGGGAGCAGGCTTTCTGGGGCTGAATATTTCTGTTTCCCATAGTAACTGTGAATCAGCTTATCTCTGACAATTGGCCATGTCATTGGAGATAGGTTTTACGCTCCAGGGAGGATAATGAAAATAAACATTTGCCATAAGTTATTACTAAATCTAACAAAATAACAAATGTTTCTATTGACAATGAGGCCATGCAGTCACCTTGACTTTCAATTAAAGCAGTTTGCATTCAAGAGAGTGATATTTTTAACTTGTTAATGTATTTCATTAATATCACTTTTATTTACTGAAGCATTGTTTATAGATATCAAAACTTTGGATGATTAGAGCCTACTCAATTGGTTCATATTATAAATCAGGTTCACTGCTCATGATTTTGACGTCTTTATGGTTTCCTGGGAGCATATCCCTTGCAAACAACAGGAATTCATTATATTTCCAACAATGGAACACCCTCTTAATCCTGCACTTCAGTATTAGAGTCATAGAGTCATAGAGATATACATCATGGAAACAGACCCGTCGGTCCATGCCGACTAGATATCCCAACCCAATCTAGTCCCACCTGCCAGCACCCGGCCCATATCCCTCCAAACCCTTCCTATTCATATACCCAACCAAATGCCTCTTAAATGTTGCAATTGTACCAGTCTCCACCACATCCTCTGGCAGCTCATTCCATACACGTACCACCCACTGAATGGAAAAAGTTGCCCCTTAGGTCTCTTTTATATCTTTCCCCTCTCACCCTAAACCTATGCCCTCTAGTTCTGGACTCCCCGACCCCAGGGAAAAGACTTTGTCTATTTATCCTATCTATCCCCCTCATAATTTTGTAAACCTCTATAAGGTCACCCCTCAGCCTCTGAAGCTCCAGGGAAAACAGCCCCAGCCTGTTCAGCCTCTCCCTGTAGCTCAGATTCTCCAACCCTGGCAACATCCTTGTAAATCTTTTCTGAACCCTTTCAAGTTTCACAACATCTTTCTGATAGGAAGGAGACCAGAATTGCACGCAATATTCCAACAATAGCCTAACCAATGTCCTGTACAGCCACAACATGACCTCCCAACTCCCGTACTCAATACTCTGACCAATAAAGGAAAGCATACCAAACGCCTTCTTCACTATCCTGTCTACCTGCGACTCTACTTTCAAGGAGCTATGAACCTGCACTCCAAGGTCTCTTTGTTCAGCAACACTCCCTAGGACCTTACCATTAAGTGTATAAGTCCTGCTATGATTTGCTTTCCCAAAATGCAGCACCTCGCATTTATCTGAATTAAACTCCATCTGCCACTTCTCAGCCCATTGGCCCATCTGGTCAAAGTTGCTGTTGTAATCTGAGGTAACCCTCTTCGCTGTCTACTACACCTCCAATTTTGGTGTCATCTGCAAACTTACTAACTGTACTTCTTATGCTCGCATCCAAATCATTTATGTAAATGACAAAAAGTAGAGGGCCCAGCACCGATCCTTGTGGCACTCCACTGGTCACAGGCCTCCAGTCTGAAAAACAACCCTCCACCACCACCCTCTGTCTTCTACCTTTGAGCCAGTTCTGTATGTTGGCTAGTTCTCACTGCATTCCATGAGATCTAACCTTGCTAATCAATCTCCCATGGGGAACCTTGTCAAACACCTTACTGAAGTCCATAGAGATCACATCTACTGCTCAGCCCTCATCAATCCTCTTTGTTACTTCTTCAAAAAACTCAATCAAGTTTGTGAGACATGATTTCCCATGCACAAAGCCATGTTGACTATCCCGAATCAGTCCTTGCCTTTCCAAATACATGTACATCCTGTCCCTCAGGATTCCCTCCAACAACTTGCCCACCGCCGAGGTCAGGCTCACCGGTCTATAGTTCCCTAGCTTGTCTTTACCACCCTTCTTAAACAGTGGCACCACGTTTGCCAACCTCCATGCTTCCGGCACCTCACCTGTGACTATCGATGATACAAATATCTCAGCAAGAGGCCCAGCAATCACTTCTCTAGCTTCCCACAGAGTTCTCGGGTACACCTGATCAGGTCCTGGGGATTTATCCACCTTTAACCGTTTCAAGGCATCCAGCACTTCTTCCTCTGTAATCTGGACATTTTGCAAGATGTCACCATCTATTTCTCTACAGTCTATATCTTCCATATCCTTTTCCACACTAAATACTGACGCAAAATATTCATTTAGTATCTCCCCCATTTTCTGCGGCTCTCCACACAAAGGCTGCCTTGGTGATCTTTGAGGGGCCCTATTCTCTCCTTAGTTACCCTTTTGTCCTTAGCTGAGAGTTTTGCGCTTAAACTCTGGAGCAGACTTGAATCCACTAAACCACAGCAGACACTCAAGTCTTATTAAGCTCACACTTTCAGACAACTTGATCAAGAATGGGAAAGAAGTAAAAGGACCAATAAGTCTTCAGCATTGACCCGGCCAGCCATTTTGCCTTTTCTTTCCACTTTCCTCAAGTTTGTGTGGCAGCAGCGCCAATGATCTATCCACAAAAGGGGCAATTAAACTATAACAGGTCTGCATCCAGTTGGTGTGCCTTGCCTGTCACAATCTCATAAATGTTGAAATTCAGGATAACCAGGCAGTGATGGTTAGGATTTTGGAGCCTGGTTCTTACTTATGGAGACAAGTAGCACCTTGAAACAACAAGCACACCTTTAGCCTGTTCCTCTATGCAGGAGTAGAGGTTGGTTCCAAATAAATGTTTGCTCCCTGACTACTTGGAATCCACAATTAGTGTGCAATTATCATATGAGACCTTCATGATTTACTGTACTAACATAATCCCATATAACATTGGCTCTCCCTTTGCATTTATAAGTTGCTGCAAATACTGTGATCATGGCCCTGTTTTACTTTACTGTATTTGGTAATTGAGGAGATGTTTGTGTGCAGTAATGGTTCACTGCTGACAAGTTACAGTCTTTATTGCGCGTGAGACTGTATCAGCCTTACATGGTGCCATTTTAATTAGCTCATTATCCTGGGAGATAGGAAACACCATATAGTTGCCAAAAGACTTAATTTTAAAATGAAAGATTTTCCTCTGTTGGTAATGTTATTAACCCTCTTTCAGCATTACTTCCTTATCTTTGGCTTGGTGCTGGTGATGGGCTCAGTTTGGTCCTTTGGGCCCTGTCTTAATTATTATCTCTCAGGCAGAGAAGTTGGTCATTCCTCCTATGTATTTCTTTCAATAACAGTTATTTAATGCCCTTGTCATCAAAATATTGATCCTTATGTGACTGGTCCTCATTACCAAGATACTGATGGCTTACAAACTGATTTTTACTGTAATCATAAAATTGTGCATCTTTGCACTGCTACTGGAATGTTCTGATAAGAATCACTTAGCAGAAGCATATAGAAATGTAGTTCTTATGCATTTAGGCCTGCAGAACCAATTCATGTTCCTGTGCCCTTATCATTACATTCAACAGGAAACTTTAATGTCTAGCCATGTAACATCCATACCATGCAAACAAACACAATTGACTAAGTCGGGCACAGTGCTACTCTAGTGCTGTATCCTTGCACAGTCTTATTTTTATAGGTCCAAGAAAACCAGCCCTTATAGATTCCCAACCTATCAAAATATACGTTTCAGGGTATATCTCTTATTGAATATATGAACATATTTATTGAACCCTTTGAATACTCTATATAAGATCTGAATACACTAGATTAGATCTAGTTTGATTACACTCAGATGTCAAAATATTTTTTAGAGACATTATGGAAATGTTAAGACAGCAGTCAGCACTCGTTAATGTTTTGCTGTTCCTAACTGTTGATAGATGCTAACTGAATAAGGAAGACATGAAATACTACCCTTTGTGCAAGGAATGCATGCAGTGTTTTGTCATCTTTCACTTTTCACTTCCATATTTTTCCTTAATGTGTAAAACGTATCAGTGATCACTGGCAGAGCATGCAACTGTGCAAGGCATTACAAGGAAGTGATATCCTATTCCTACTTGACATCTCACACATTTTCCTGCTGGGTTCTGTCTGAATAGCACTCAGAACTGGAAGCCTTAGCCGAATTTTCCCTTCTTAGTTCAGGTGCATTATTTTCTGACTCCACATAAATTACTGGGGCTGGAATGACCTCATATGCTTTTAAAATTCATGCCACATCATGGACAAATCAATTGTGAAAATCAATTCCATTGTTTCATAAACTTACAGCCTTTGATCAAAATGTTTTGGTCCTGGAGGAGAGAGGTAGGAGATGAAAAGGCTATTAATTAAATGTGGGGAAAGTATACATAATCTGGGATGCATCCCTGCCCCCACCCAATGTATGTGTTTAGCAGGAAGGTTAACGGCTACAGACCTTGGAATGAGGGGACACCAACTAAGTTGTTAGGGTGGGATGAAAGATTTTGACCCAGTAATAGCGAAGGAACAGTGCTATATTTCCATGTCAGGATGGTGCGTGGCTTGGAGGAGAGCTGTCAGCATATTTGCTACCCTTGTCCTTTTAGGTTGCATAGGAAGCATGTTTCAAAGGTGTGGCCAGAGGAGCTATATTGAGTTACTGCAGTGTATCTTGTGGATGGTGCAGAACTCTGCCACTGTACGATGATTAGATTAGATTAGATTCCCTACAGTGTGGAAACAAACCCTTCGGCCCAACCAGTCCACACCGACCTTCCGAAGAGTAACCCACCCAGACCCATTTCCCTCTGCACCTAACACTGTGGGCAATTGAGCATGGCCAATTCACCTGATCTGCACATATTTGGACTGTGGGAGAAAACTCACACAGACACCAGGAGAATGTGTAAACTCCACACAGACAGTTGCCAGAGGCTGGAATTGAACCTGGGACCCTGGTGCTGTGAGGCAGCAGTGCAAACCACTGAGCCACCGTGCCACCAAAATGGTGAAGAGAATGCATGTGGACTGTTGTGGATGTGGTCCAAATCAACTGGGCTGCTTTGTCCTGAATGGTGTCAAGCTTCTTGAGTAGTTTTGGAGCTGTACCCATTTAGGTAAATCTAAATCTCCTCGCTGTCCTGACGCGTAGATAGTGTACAGGCTTTGTAGAGGTAGGAGAATGCAGAATTCCTAATCTCTGAGCTACTGTTGTCACTACAGTATTTATATGGCTAGTCCATTTCAATTTCACACAGTTCCCTAGACTCATGACAGAATGTACACAAAGCAAGGATTAGTTATGCAGGCATAAGAAATCTATTTCACTGAGATATGCTCTTGTGACTATACTGGAGAGGCACAAATGTTTCCACTGCTATTAACAAATAAAAGTGCTCAGGCTATAAGAACCACTATGATTTATGAAGAAAACCAAGCAATGAGATAGTCATTGAACAGCATGACCCATTTGAACCACATGATGAATCTATAACTATTGTGAATGCAATGCAGTTTGGTGAACAAGTAGCTCTGACAGATTGAAGTTTGATGTTGGATGTTGCAGTGACTTGAAATATTTGACTTCCTTACACAAGAAGAATCCCCAGTAACTGTGGCAGAGGTCAAGCTGAGCCAGGAACAATCCTCATATAACTAAACCAAGGAAATCAGAAATTGCTAGAAAAACCCAGCAATTCTGAGAAGAAAGGTTACTGGACCCGAAATGTTCATTCAAATTCGTCTGCACAGATGCTGCCAGACCTGCTGAGTTTTTCCAACAATTTCTGATTTTGTTTCTGATTTCCAGCATCCGTAGTTCTCTGGTTTTTTTTGAGAACGTGAGTAAGTTGGTGCAATCACTGAGGATGAATGACAGAGTGCTGCAAAAGCACAGCAGGTCTGGCAGCATCAGAGAAGCAGGAGAATCGACGTTTCGGGCAAAAAGCTGTTCATCAGAAATGAGGCTTGTGAGCTGAGGGGGTGGAGAGATAAATGAGAGGGCGGTGGAGCTGGGGGGAAGGTAGCTGAGAGTGCGGTAAGTAGACAGAGGTGAGGGTAATGGTGATAGGTCAGTTAGGTGGATGGAGCGGATAGGTGGGAAGGAAGGTGGACAGGTAGGACAGGTCATGAGTGCGGTGCCGAGTTGGAAGGTTGGAACTGGGATAAGGTGGGGGATGGGGAAATGAGGAAACTGGTGAAATCCACATTGATCCCATGTAGTTGGAGGGTCCCAAGGTGCAAGATGAGGCGTTCTTCCTCCAGGCATCGGGTGGTTAGGGAGTGGCAATGGAGGAGGCCCAGGATCTGCATGACCTTGGCGGATTGGAAGGAGAAGTTTGTCCACGGGGCGGTGGGACTGATTGGTGCGTCTGTCCCGGAGATGTTCTCTGAAGCAGTCTACAATTAGGTGTCCTGTCTCCACAATGTAGAAGAGACCACATCAGGTGCAATGGATACAGTAAATGACATGTGTGGAAATTCAGATGTGGAAGACTCTTTTGAGGCCTTGGACAGAGATGAGGGGGGGAGGTGTGGGCACAGGTTTTCCAATTCCTGTGGAGGCAGGGGAAGTTGCTGGGAGGGGAGAGTGGGTTGGTGGGGGGCATGGACCTGGCAAGAGAGTCATGAAGGGAACGGTCTTTATGGAAGGTGGATAGGGGAGGGGAGGGAAATATATCTCTGGTGGCAGGGTCCATTTGTAGGTGGTGCAAATGGCGGAGGATGATGCAATGTTTACGGAGGTTGGTGGGGTGGAAGGTAAGGACCGGGGGGTTCTGTCCTTGTTGTGTTTGGAGGGGTGGGGTTTGAGAGCAGAGGTGCAGGAAGTGGATGGGATGTGATGGAGGATATCATTGAACACATGGGAGGGGAAATTGCGCTCTGTGAAGAAGAGAGTCTAACCTAATTATGCAAAATATAAAATTTGCATGCTCCAGCACATATCCACAGGCAGATTAAGAATAAAAAACTGGTGACACAAATTGAATATGTGTTTACACAACCCCATGGAAACCATTCCCGAGAATAGATAACCAATGTCCAACAAGTCAAGGTATAGCAGAGAAGATGCTGGCAGGTGGGACTAGATTGGGTTGGGATATCTGGTCGGCATGGATGGGTTGGACCGAAGGGTCTGTTTCCATGCTGTACATCTCTATGGCTCTATGACTCTATATGTGTCAGTGCAGAAGACATTCTCTATGATGAAAATCCAAGGGATTAAAGATCCTTTAGCTTAAAGAGACGCAGAGACAATCAGATTGTCAGGAGCAAAATCAAAGGCAACAGTCTTTCACCCAGCAAACTACCAGTGCTCCATGACCGAAGAGAATGCATTTCACAAAGATAACAACCTTCAGACTAAAGTTGGTAACTGCAAAGAGATGGGGTACTTGTAATCATAACTATATATACTTTCATATACAACATCAAAATGGAAAGCAATATTGTGTAGACAAGATGCTGTATATATGTCTGAAAAGGTTAATACTGAGGTATATCCCAAAAGCACCGATCACCATATTCATTTGGACAGAACTGAGGAACTCAAAAGAATGAGACCTAACATCTGGGATCTTCTCATAGACCTTGATATAGAGATGATCAGATCAATGTAAACTGTAACTAGCTGCTAACATGCAATAAACTATATTTTATTAACCAATGGATAGGAAAGGTTTAGAAGGAATTGGGTCAAGAGCAGGAAATGGGGTTAGCATGGATGGATATTTTGGTCAGCATGGACCAGTTTGGGCCAAAGGGCCTGTCTCTGTGTTGTAGGACTCTATGACTAGAAGAGACTTTTCTAGTTAGAGGAAATAGTTTTCCTCTACCACACTAGCCCCAGAAGACTCTATAGTTTCTTACCCTTAAATAGTATGTTGACAGTAAGTATCATCATGTGCAGCAACACATACATCATAGTGAGCTTACATGTCCATACAAAACCCACAAACCCCTCACATTTGGCCTGAGTCTTGGATCTCATGTTGCATTGCTAGTAGCAGCCACAGCCTTCCACCTGGCACTGCTGAGTACAGAGACTGCTGGTCAATGATTGATTGGCAGTTTCTGTGGGAGGGTGTTGTGGCCCATGACTTAATGCCTAAAGAAGACCCACAAGCTGCCTGATTGCCAGAAGATCTGGAGGACTCTCACTTTATGAATTAGCACTTAAGTTTCAATACTTTTTCTGGCAACACACAAGACATCCACCAAATTCAAGTGATTCCACTCATAGTCATTCATGGCACAGAGGAATGTAATTTGACTCATATAGTTTTTGGCAGTTCTCCTTGCATCAATGTTATCTGTTCCAATCTCCTCCTCTACCCCCATAGCCTGCAGGTTTATTTCCTTCAAATGCCAATCCAATTTCTTCTTAAAATGATTGATTATCTCTATTTCACCACCTTCATAAACAGAGAGTTCATGGCCATCCCCATTCCTGCACAACGAAGACCTTCCTTGCATTCCTCCTACATCTGTCACTCAGGACCTCATCCTGGACCTTGAGTACTTTGATCCATTGGTGCACAGCAAATATTTAGGAACATATTTGAAATTAGCAAAAGATTGCACAGTCTCTAGAACTTTGAGGCATCAATAATCTGAAGTCCAGTTTAAATAGGCAAAGTAAATGGATCAAATAAGCTTCATTTTAAAACTTGCATAGTTTCCAGCACAGAGTCTCTTTGCATGGTCAAGACTGACTACTGTAATTCCTTCAATTATCTTTTCCTTCATCTTTTTCATTATGTGTATAAATGACTTTGGATCTAGCCAGTCTTTGGATGTACTAATGAAAGAACGAAAAGATATTTTGAATTCTTATTTTGGATTCTGAGCCTCTTGTTACCATTTTAATGTAGACAAGCATTAGCTCTTGTTATCTGTATTTCTTTGCAGTTTGACCTTGAGAAAAAACAAATGTATCTTAGCTAGTTTTGTCGTTGTGCTTGGCAAGTCAACAAATCCCACAGTTGTGCTGCTTCGTTAACTTACAAAGACTTTTAATTTTGGAAAAATTTGCATGTTTTCGGTACTTTGTGTGGATGTGATTAGATTTGGAAGCTGAATGGAAAATAATTCAGATAAATGCATAATTACTTTTCAAAGAAATGTTATGGTTTGAGCAGCACTTTTACAAATTGCAGTTAAAACAAAGTCAGGGAACAGTGTGGTGCAGCACTTCTCACCCCTAGAATCTATACAGTCTCAGTATAGACATTGAATTAACATGTTCAGCCAGGCTACAAGATATCTGGTTAGAGGAACTGAAAATACACATCAGCAGAATAAAGAATCTTTAATCACAATATACTTGCCCTGGGTGCCCTGACACAATATTCCATTGCATCATAAAGTGGGCTTCGATTTGTTGAGCACAAAAATCATATGAACAAACATGAATTTGCACAGCTTATACCTTGATATGTACAGACTTTAGTTTGTAATTGAATTCAAAGAAAATCAATTGGGAGACTTCAAAATGATTATATCCAATTGGCATAAAAATGTACTGCTACATAATTGGAGAAGATGCTATTACTTGGATCAAGACTTGAATTTGCATAAGTCAGGGATTCCTTACTGATGAAAGTGGATTGGCGTGTGAAAACTCTATTCTTGAATCTAACTTATGCTTAGATTATATATGCAATGGCCATGTGGTATTATTGCTAGACTATTAATCCAGATGTGGGCGGCACGGTGGCACAGTGGTTAGCACTGCTGCCTCACAGTGCCAGAGACCCAGGTTCAATTCCCGCCTCAGGCGACTGACTGTGTGGAGTTTGCACATTTTCCCCGTGTCTGCGTGGGTTTCCTCCGGGTGCTCCGGTTTCCTCCCACAGTCCAAAGATGTGCAGGTTAGGTGAATTGGCCATGCTAAGTTGCCCGTAGTGTTAGGTGAAGGGATAAATGTAGGGGAATGGGTTTGGGTGGGTTGCGCTTCGGCGGGTCGGTGTGGACTTGTTGGGCCGAAGGGCCTGTTTCCACACTGTAAGTAATCTAATCTAATCTAAAACTCTGTTGATGTTCTGGAGTCACAGGTTCAAATCCTGCCATGGCAGGTGGTGAAATTTGAATTCACTAAAAAGCATCTGGAATTAAGGGTCCTCTGATGACCATGAAGCCATTGTTGATTAGCAAAAAAACCTCATCTGGTTCACTGATATCCTTTAGGCAAGGAAATCTGTCATCCTGGCCTCCAAGTGACTCCAGATCCACTGCAATGAGAGCAACTAGGGCAATAAATACTGGCTTAGCTGGAGATCTAGCCTACATCCCATGAGTGAATTTTAAGTTGACTTTTTAGAATTGTTACGAATGACTTAAAATTAATCTCAGTCTGATATGATTTAAACTTTCAGATCTATGTTCTGAATGTTAAATTTGTGCTTTCTGCGTTGTTGTTACTCTGCTTTAAGAAAAAAAAGGAAGATCGATGTGAATAGTATGATGCAGACTGAATAGTTCTTCTGCACGACTGAATGCATCCAAAACTTTTGTTCATGAAGTTGAAAATACCTACTGTAAAATGTAAACCTCAAAATATTTGTCTTTGTTGTAAGTCAAACATTGCTTCTTGGGATATTTCAAAGATCTTTATAACAATTGTGATTTCGGTTCGAGATATAGAACAATGTTTGAAGATTTTTTATTTTTAGGTATTAATTGAAGGAAATTTGTGTGATTTTATAATTTGATCGAAACCAAACAAATTATTTAGGCTGAGATTTCATTGAATACAACGTACATTTAATATTGAATTACATCTTTTCCCAATTTATATTAGATAACAAAAGCCATGTGGTAGCATAGTCTATCATGAGTAAATTGAATGTAAGATCTGTCAGGTATTTGTACTGAATTTCTTTAAGCAAAAATAAAAGAATCTTGTACAAAATGGTAACAGATACACAAACCCAACCATTCAAATCCAAGAATGTATGCTTACATAGTCTATTGTTTTATAACCAATATTAGCATTATGACTGAACATTAAATATTCTAAGTAACAAACATGAATACGTTTTATATGGAGTTAACATTACAAATGCTGCTCAGTCACAACATTTGTTTTATTTGTTTGCTCGATGTTTATTATTCACACACTGGTACATTTCTTTCAGTCGAAGAAGTAGCCAAAAGCTAAAAGCAACTGAACCTCAAGAGCAATCAAATAATATGTGGAACGGATTGCTCACTGCCAAATGTTCCAGCATAATCAAAAGCAAACATGCAAATTCCAAAATATTCTATCCTTGGCTCGCTGCAGCTAATAGGCATCAGTGGTTGTGCCATTTCCACAGCTTCGAGTTTATTTGAACTTATGAACTAAAAAGCTGTTTTGCAATAGATCTCACGACAAGTCAATGTTTAATTTATGAATTTTAGCTTCCTATCTGTGTACCTGAATTTCAAAATCTCTTTGATCAATGAGGTAAAGACCTTGGCAAAAGCAAAATAGTGGCCTTGAATTCCTTATTGTTTGCAACATCTATGACATTGTTACGCCTTTGTTGCACCAAGAGATTGAGGAAATTTACACTTCAGTACATTATGCCATTTATGTGTCTTTATTGTGCTAAATTCAAATTCCCTCAATATTTTGTTACATAAAAGACATAGCAATAACTCAATTGACATCAAGGAGACTCAACAACAACACGTATATTTACTGTATATAGTGCCTTTCAACATAATGTATGTCACTTGGTTTTTCACAGGAGTGGTATAAAGCAAAATTTGAAAGTGAGTGAAACAAGGAGATGTTTAGGCAGGTGACCAAGAGGCAGCCTTCCAGGACAATGCTTGAATAGTTGAGGTCAGAAGTAAAAGATTAAAGTTTCAGGAGCAGTTCAGCTGATGGCACAAGATGGATATCAGCAGTCTTAAATATGCTTGAATGTGGCCAAGGAGAAGGAGAGGCTTATGTCCGAAACGTCGATTCGTCCGCTCCTCGAATGCTGCCCGACCTGCTGTGCTTTTCCAGCACCACACTCTCGATTCTGATCTCCAGCATCTTCAGTCCTCACTTCCTCCTAATTGATTTTAATCTTACTGCAAAGTCTCTTCCAAGGATGCTTACCTTGAAGAAGTTGTCCTCCTCTCTCTACAAAGATCTCAGTGAGTCTCTTTCTCTCTCTCTCTCTCTCACTGTGCCCCCAGGTCATCTCCTCTGCCCTGAAGCTTTTTTGCCACGTCCTGACCCACAGAGCCACTACCACAGCCACATTTATGCCTGAAATGTCGATTCTCTTGCCCCCCCGGATGCTGCCTGACCTGCTGTGCTTTTCCAACACCACCCTCTCAACTCTGATCTCCAGCATCTGCAGACCTCATTTTCTATTAATAGCTCCATGGGGTCAAAAATCACATCACTTTCAGCCTCAAATATTTGTCAGTGAAAGGGATTATATTAAGGACAGAAACCATGGACTCATGTGCTAGTCATGCCCGTGCCCCCTGACTCCGCTCTCAGACTTTGACCTGAGCAGTGACCCCACCTCCAACCGGAATACAGCAGTCAACCTCACCACCCTTGCCCCATCTGAGGTCAGAGGCTGTATCCCTGCCCCAGGTACAATGGCCTTTAGTACAGGGGGTCCCATAGACATTTGACAGCACCTTCCAAACCCATAAGCACTTCCATCTAGAAGGACAAGGGCAGCAGATACATGGGAACAGCACCATCTACAAGTTACCCTCCAACGTACTCCCATCCTGACTTGGAAATACATCACTCTTCCTTCACAGTTGCTGGGTCAAAATCCTGGAATTCTCCCTCTAGAAGCGTAATGGGTCTACCTTTGGCACATGGACCACAGCAGTTCAAGAAGGTGCTGGCTCACCACCAACTTCTGAAGAGCAACTAGGGATGGGCAATAAATGCTGGTCCAGCCAGCAATGCCCATGTCCTCTGAGTTAAAAAAAAAGAACTAAGTAACATAGTGGTGATAAAAATATAATATCACTAATTAAAGGCAGTGTTTTGCTTTTTTGGGTACCATTCACTCTCGCTGTTACTTGATGCAGTCTTTTAAATCTGGCTCACATTGTGTTGGCAATAGAATGCTTATTTTATAGGGAATTTGATTATTTAACTGGTGAAAAGGTAGGTTCACATTTGGAATTAAGACTGAGGCGACAGAAGTAGTCAGGGTAGCAACAGCTCACATTATTTTTGCAGATCTTGGAGGAGCCTGTACTTTTCAGTCCTATGAAAGTCAGTCAATTTACAAACACAAAGTTCCAGCCACCTGCCATTTTAATTCTCCACTTTATTCTACTCTGATCTTCTTGCTCCACTGTGTTCCAAGAAGCTTAATGTAAGCTGAAGTAACACCACATTCATCTTTCAACTTTACAGCATTTACAGGTCAAGATTGACTTCGACAATTTTGTTCCAATTAACTGGTTCTGCCTGAAATCCATCCCATTTACTGTTTCTTATTGTTGCTTTTTTTCTCTTACTCTTGATTACTTTCTAATTCCATTTCTTTGCTTTAGGACGGCTGATATCCTGTCAGTCATTCACAACGCCTGCTTCTGTACACGTTCTATTAGTTCTTCATTGTACCATGAAACTCCATATCATTTAATCTCTCCCGTCCTCCATTTATCATTACAGACCTTCTCTTTTGGTCTTCGTTCTACTCTCTATGCTTTCTCCTGCTCAAAATCTTTACATTTCTACTTTGTTTCAGTTTTGATGAGAGATTACAGACTTGAAATATCAACTGTGCTTCTATCTCGTCAGATGCTCCTCAGATTATTTCATATATTTTCTGTTTTTATCTGTGAAAGGGGTTTTACCTTTACATTTTTGGATCTCTTTGGCTGTACTGTCAGGTTTTGTTGAACTATGTTTTGACAATAGAGTGTCTGTCCCAAGAACTATTCAACTGGGGCCCTGTATGTATAGAACATAGAACATAGAACAATACAGCACAGAACAGGCCCTTCGGCCCACGATGTTGTGCTGAACATTTGTCCTAGCTTAAGCACCCATCCATGTACCTATCCAATTGCCGCTTAAAGGTCACCAAAGATTCTGACTCTACCACTCCCACAGGCAGCGCATTCCATGCCCCCACCACTCTCTGGGTAAAGAACCCACCCCTGACATCTCCCCTATACCTTCCACCCTTCACCTTAAATTTATGTCATTGTAACACTCTGTTGTACCCGGGGAAAACGTTTCTGACTGTCTACTCTATCTATTCCTCTGATCATCTTATAAACCTCAATCAAGTCACCCCTCATCCTTCGCTGTTCCAATGAGAAAAGGCCTAGCACTCTCAACCTATCCTCGTACGACCTATTCTCCATTCCAGGCAACATCCTGGTAAATCTTCTCTGCACCCTCTCCAAAGCTTCCACATCTTTCCTAAAGTGAGGCGACCAGAACTGCACACAGTACTCCAAATGTGGCCTAACCAAAGTCCTGTACAGTTGCAACATCACTTCATGACTCTTGAATTCAATCCCTCTGCTAATGAACGCTAATACACCATAGGCCTTCTTACAAGCTCTATTCACCTGAGTGGCAACTTTCAAAGACCTATGAACATAGACCCCAAGATCCCTCTGTTCCGCCACCTCACTAAGAACCCTACCGTTAACCCTGTATTCCGCATTCTTATTTGTCTTTCCAAAATGGACAACCTCACACTTGGCAGGGTTGAACTCCATCTGCCACTCCTCAGCCCAGCTCTGCATCATATCCAAGTCCCTTTGCAGCCGACAAGAGCCCTCCTCACTATCCACAACTCCACCAATCTTCGTATCATCTGCAAATTTACTGACCCACCCTTCGACTCCCTCATCCAAGTCATTAATAAAAATTACGAACAGCAGAGGACCCAGAACTGATCCCTGCGGAACTCCACTTGTAACTGGGCTCCAGGCTGAATATTTACCATCTACCACCACTCTCTGACTTCGACCGGTTAGCCAGTTTTCTATCCAATTGGCCAAATTTTCCTCTATCCCATGCATCCTGACTTTCCGCATAAGCCTACCATGGGGAACCTTATCAAATCTCAACACCTTAGTGAGACTGTCTGGGCAAGGCAGTCCTTCCTGCTCCTTCTAGAATGGGTCATAGGAAAAATGATGACAGAGTTGGAAAAGGAAGCTATGTCTATTATTTCCTTCACTATTTCATCACCATCTCCTATCTGCCAGGAAATGTTCGTTAAATGTTATCCTTTATGTCTTACTGTCAGGTTTTTATCACAACTTTTTCTGTCACAGTTATAATGGTAAATGTCTAATTGCATCTTTCTAATTACTGCCATTGTTGGGAGCATGTAACTACAGCGCAAAAGCAGTTTCCGTTATGGGTAGGAAGTTGAAGCTTATAATAGAAGCAGAAAATGGAACCTTCCACTAATGCATCTTAACATATACATCCTCACCTTGAAATTGTGCTGCCCGTGGGGATTTTGTCATGTGCATCCAAACAGGGTATTGGTTAAGAATAAATATAAAAAACTCTAATATTTCCTGGGGCTAGGTAGGAAGAATAATTCCCTACCTATTGCAGTGGAAACTTGGGTAACAACTGGATCTGCCTGAATTGCATCCCATTTGCTGTAATCTTTCAAACTCCAAAGGGGGTAATCATGATTACATCTTCCATCTGCAGCCCCCACCCCTACAGAACTGAGGCATATTTGAATGAGCTTCCATTGCTTTGCTCTGACAGCAGCTTTAGATTCATTATGAACCTAATGAAGGTGCCAAACTTTTTCCAGAGGGGATTGATTACCTTATTCTGAAAGCCTGATCACCACACCACTCATCTCCTTCCGGGTGGTCCATTAAGATAGAGCTTACTAAAGTGTCCTTGCAGGTGCAATAACCCCATGCTGGTTATGCAAATAGCCCCATTTGTAGAACTTGATGCAGGATCTCCAGCCTGGAGTTTAAACGAATTTAAAAATTACTTGGAGTGGTTCTTAAACACTTCAGAACTCTTCAACCACCCAAAAGCAATGCCAAACTGTCTGAATCATTTCCTCCTGTAAACCAGCCATGTGACTCCTTGCCAATTTACAGATCCAGATGAAAAATTACGTTTGATAGTCCTTATGTATGAATGGGTTGGACAGGTTGCTCCCTGTATTATTCACACCCATTTTCAGATGATAAATGGGTAACAGACACATTTTCTGTAACTTTTCTATTTTAAATTGCCACTTCTGCATTTAAAATACTAACTGCATGTTACACTGTAATATATCATCCCCCTGCAATAGAGATTACAGAATCACCACTAGTTACATAAGCAGTATCAATTATCAATATAACATGAATAATCGCAGTCAAGAACAGACTTTACTCATTGGCAATAGTAATGACTGCAAGAATGGCTTTTATGCTATAATACACAATTTGTTCATCTGTTTAATGGTCTCCCAAAGTAGGAAGAAATTAACATAGATAAGCTCATTTCTTTAGATTGCATCACTTTTGTGTACCTTGTGTCTTTCTGTGTGGTCCCTCTATTTCACATGAACTCTACATTTGAGCTTGACTCTCTGTGTTCAATGTCACAGGGGCTGGTGATACACTAAAGTCTCAGCTAGAGCCAATATCATGCTTCTTTGTGTCCATAAATTTCCTTAGGGTGTTTTGGATTTATTATGTTGATAACTGGGATTTTAAAAAAAACTAAACAAAAAGGGTTACCAAAGAAATAAGCCTGCCTATTTTCATTTCTTCCTTCCTTCCTTCCTTCCTAAGTGAATTGTATTATATTACATTCCAAAAGCCATTCCTGTATTCACTGCCACTGCAAATCAGTATATCACTCTAAATTCAATTGTACCTTGAGAGTAACTTGCTTCCTGTTGGATACACAATCCATTGGCAGAGAAAGAAATGGATGTAGGATAACTAGTTTGAGAGTATTTTAAACAGACATATGTTTCTCTTTGCATCATTACTTGAGGGTTATGGTTAAAGATTTACAAGCATAGTGATGATTTGTGAAACTTAAGTAAATACAAAGGAGCAGCTGACCGAAGATGACAGCATGATGCAAGATCTTACTGATATTGTTAAAGTGTTGTGAATAAACTATGACCTAATCATTATCCCAGGAAAAATGAAGTATCTACAATGTCATCTGAGCATTTCTTAGCAGCTGTTAGGAGCTTATATATGTCAATGGAACTCATACAGTGTTAGTACTTAAGGATTTAGCTCTCAATGATTTCAAGAGAAGTAAATGCTTGAGGGTATAGACTGTTTTGCCTTGTTCAGGCTGGATCCAGTCTCTTCAGAGTTTCTTGTACTGGTGAAGTAATGTGTGAAGAAATTAATTCCTCCTCTGAAAGCTTTTGTGCAGTCACAATGGGAAGCAGACTTACAGCAATCGGAAAGGGCATCGCAATCATTCATCAAAATAATCATAGATTTTACACTGACAGCACTGTTCTGAAAATATTTGTCTGATTGCTTTTACCAAAGTATCCTGAGCAATGATTTTTACAATTAAAACTAAGTTTAACTCAAATTAAATTATTTGTGGTAAAAACTAAAAATGCCACTTTAAGTAATTGTTCGGTAGATTTAAAATTGTTCCAAATTATTTTGCAACATAATGATCTGGAAATAAAAAAATCACACTTAGAACATGCCAAGTCTAAAGCTTCCAGATAAAAACTGAGACTTTTCTTTAAAAACAAAGTTTCAAGATGTAGTGACTGCTGTGAATGTGACTATCATAGTGGAGCTTGAAAGAATTCTTGCAATCATGCTGCTCAACAACATTCATTATACTGTTCTGAACACATTAGAAATGTATGCATTTACAACATTATGGGACTACATTCTCCTAAACATTTTAGAAACTGTTATGATCACATCCAGGAGGGTGAATAGACAATTTGGCAAATGTTCAATCTGCTCAGGAAATGTGAGACAAAAATGTGAGTGGAAGGTAAGAATGCACAGGTGAAGAAAATAAATGCTTTATAATTGCAACAAATAGAAAAGTATATTGAAACATATATTGTGCAGCTCATAGTAGAATCAAAGGATGTACTATCAAATGAATAGTCATTTCTAAATGTGTATAAACATGTCTATACAGTGCCTGACATAGACAAAAGTATATGAAGAACTGAAAGTAAAACAAACATATTGCCATATGATGTATTGCGATTTTGGACCAAATGATGACTTTAATTTTGCTCCATATAAACAACTCTAAAGGACTGATGCTGAGTTTTGGATTAAGGGTCACTACAGCCACAAAATAAATTGATTCTCTGTAAAAGGGCCTTCAGATAACTTGCATCAGGGCCATGTAGAAATGTGCCAGACCATAGAGAAAAGAGTTGTTGGTTTTGTAGCAGTGTGTGAGGCATACTAAATAGACCACCACCATGTTTTGCCAACTTTGCTCAACCTAATTGGACAATATTAGTGGACTGAATGCTGATAAATAATACTAAAGGCCCGATGATTCAATTAAATGACTGCCTCCAGTAAGCTCTGGGTTAGTTTGGAGGTGCCAAAGGACAGCCAACTTTACTGTGGCTGATTTGCCACTGGCTTGTTACGACAGACCCTTGAACTCATTTGCAGGAAGATCCAACAATAAAGGAAGAGTCTTTTCATCAGTTTATAGAACTTTCTTTGTGACTGCTGTTAATTCTTCCTCAAATGAGGCCTCACCATTGTCCTGCTCCTAAGTGGTGAGAGCCTCAGGGATGAAAAAATAATGCATCACTGTACAAATGAAGGACCTTGATTCATTAACGATTTTTATCTAAATCATGCACAAGAAACATAAGGTCACTAAAATCACTAAGATGCAGAATATAATTTATGCAGCCTGCTATCAAATAAAGAACATTGATACAGAGTTGAATCATTAGGTTGACAATTTTATAAATTGTATGGTCATTTTGTTATGGTAAACTACATAGAGTACTTTCAAACCATGAGTCCTATACTGGAAACCACAATTATCTACTTTGTATTGATTAAACTACACAAGCTTTGAAGTGCTATTATCTCCCTCATGGACTTGATGGCGATTTTATTTCTCATTCCCTTACATCAATTAATGATGCTTATATTGCATGTTATGGATTGTTTATGTGATGGCATGTGTTCCTGTTTAAGGTTCACCTTAATCTTGCAAAGTCTATGCAATACTTTGTTCAAGCTAAGATATATCATGCCAAATTTTACCCATATGTTGTTGGTTATGATGGTTTCATTTCTATTTTTTGTTTAGATCTAATTAATTGTTTTAAAAAAGAAACTGTCCAGTTTCTGTTAAACATGGTTAACTCTGAAACCTTTGTGTTGGGTTTTGTTTTGCTTCATTTATTGCTGTCAATGCATAACGCTGTATTTATTAGCATAAGGTAAGTACCTCATTCTCAATTAAATATGTTTACTAATTTATGACAGACAAATTAAGATGCTACACATCCTGCCAGGTCGGGAAATAAATGTAATTACAGGCACATGGCATCTAAGATGTCTTAATCCATGCCTGAAACATGTCTCTTAATTCTTCAAATTTCTTATTGGTGCATGTTTAACCTTCCCTCGGATGTTTATTATGAAATCCAAAGCCAACTTAATTGAAGTAAGAATGTATCCCTAGTTTTCATCATAAAGTATAGTTGCAGGAACTCTGCCAACTCTGCCCACAATGCATGTCAATCCAATTTTTCACCCAGATTCAGTGCTTAAGCATTTCTTTTTACAGCTAAAAGTGATCTTTAGTTCTCTTTATCTGCTGTCTGAAATTCATGCCTTCCCATCTTTCCAATTTGTTTTACTATCATCCTATCTTCCCAGGATGGTGTGGGTTAGCTCAGCTGGCTGGACAGTCTGGTTAGTGGCATTAACAGCATATGTTCAATTCCTATATTGGTTGAGGTCACCATGAAGGACTCTCCTGTCACCAGAAGTATGGTGATCCTCAGGCTTAATCAACATTAGTCATCTCTCATCATAAGAGAGCACCTCTTTGCTCCAGTAAGGCTATGGCATTTGCCGTTACCTATCTTCCCAGTCCTGAGTATATTTTGCTCTGCCTCTCTTAAAACATTCTGCTTAACATTTCAGTTATATTTATCCTCCCTATTCAATCTTTATGATTTTGATCTTGCTACATTTCTTCTTTATCTCATAAGGACTTATAGTACCTTTTCATTGCTTGCATTTTTAAACTGCTCTTGAGAAACAAATCTGTTTTATAAGGGATTGTTTTATTTTCTTGTTTTGTTTCTCATTTATGCTTCCCAGAATCTCTCTTCTGACCTGAAAGTTTGTCAGTCTAAAGTATTGTGAATTGAAATTATTACTTTTTGCTTCAGTTTACTTCAGTTGTATGTTATTACACCTAAATCTATAATAAATTAAGCTACACATTGACTCATTACAAATGCAGTACAGGTTCACAGGGTAGTGAAGAAGACATTTGGTATGCTTCCTTTATTGGTCAGTGCATTGAATATAGGAGTTGTAGCTGTACAGGACTCTGGGTAGGCCACTTTTAGAACATTGCATTCAATTCTGGTCTCCCTGCTATAGGAAAGATGCTATGAGACTTGAAAGGGTTCAGAAAAGATTTACAAGGATGTTGCCAGGATTGAGAGTTTGAATTATGGGGAGAGGCTGAATAAGCTTGGGCTATTTTCCCTGGGGTGAGGAAGGCAGAGAGCGACCTTTATAGCGGTTTATAAATTATGAGGGGCATGGATAGAATGAATAGTCAAAGTCTTTTCTCCAGGGTAGGGGAGTCCAAAACTAAAGGGCAAAGAAGAATGCGTTTGTAAATTTATGAATGACACTAAGGTTGGTGGAGTTATGGATAGTGCTGAAAGATGTTGCAGGTTACAGAGGGACATAGATAAGCTGCAGAGCTGGGCTGAGAGGTGGGAAATGGAATTTATTGCGGAAAAGTGTGAAGGAGCTTTAGCACTGGGCTAATGGTAAGATTCTTGGTAGTGTAGATGAGCAGAGAGATCTTGGTGTCCATGTACATAGATCCGTGAAAGTCACCACCCAGGTTGATAGGGTTGTTAAGAAGGCATACCGTGAGTTAGCTTTAATTGGTAGATTGGGATTGAGATTTAGAGTACAAAACTCGGGTGCGGCCTCAATTGGAGTATTCTGGTCATGGCATTATAAGATAGATATGGAAGCTTTGGAAAGGTTCAGAGGAGATTTACTAGGATGTTGCCTGGTATGGAGGAAAGGTCTAAAGAGGAAAGGTTGAGGGACTTGAGGCTGTCTTCATTAGAGAAAAGAAGGTTGAGACGTGACTTAATTGAAACATACAAGATAATCAGAAGGTTAGATAGGGTGGACAGTAAGAACCTTTTTCCTCGAAAGGTGATGGCTAGCACAAGGGGACACAGCTTTAAATTGAGGGATGATAGATATAGGACAGATATCAGAGGTAGTTTCTTTACTCAAAGAGTAGTAGGGGAATGGAAAGCACTGCCTGCAACAGTAGTAGACTCGCCAAGTTTAAGGGCATTTAAATGGTCATTGGATAAACATATGGATGAAAATGGAATAGTGGAGGATAGATGGGCTTCAAATTGATTCCACAGGTCAGTACAACATGGAGGGCCAAAGGGCCTGTACTGTGCTGTCATGTTCTATGTTCTATAGTAGTACATCACATTTTTTTCCTAATTGATCAACATCTGAATTAACACAGAAAAGGGCAGTTTGATGGAGCATTTCTGCAAATATGTGGCCAACACTCCATAGGTCAACTGGTTCAGACTTAGATTAGATTAGATTAGATTACATTACAGTGTGGAAACAGGCCCTTCGGCCCAACAAGTCCACACCGACCTGCCGAAGCGTAACCCACCCATACCCCTACATTTACTCCTTACCTAACACTACGGGCAATTTAGCATGGCCAATTCACCTGGCCTGCACATCTTTGGACTGTGGGAGGAAACCGGAGCACCCGGAGGAAACCCACGCAGACACAGGGAGAATGTGCAAACTCCACACAGTCAGTTGCCTGAGGCGGGAATTGAACCCGGGTCTCTGGCGCTGTGAGGCAGCAGTGCTAACCACTGTGCCACCATGCCGCCCAAAAAACTGGGGCGAATAGAGAAACTACTACCGTGACTCGGATTCGAACCGAAGTTTCTACGGCCACAACGCAGAGTACTAACCACTATACGACCGCGGCATCCCACATATCAGCACACTTATGGTGTTGCATAATGAGACTGCAGCAGAACTATAGGTTTAAGGATGAGAAGGGAAAGATTTAAAAGGGACCCAAGGGACAACTTTTTCACGTAAAGGGTGATGCATTGTATGAGCTACCAGAGGAGGTGGTGGAGTCTCACACAATTGCAACATTTAAAAGGCATCTGGATGGGTATATGAATGGGAAAGGTTTAGAGGGATATGGGCCAATTGTTGGCAAATGGGACTCGATTAATTTAGAATACCTAGTTGGTATGAATAAGTTGGACCAGAGGGTCTGTTTCCCTGCTGTCCATCTCTATGGTTCTACAATAGGACTTAATACCTAATGCAGTGTAATGTCTATCCTTATATAATTATTCTCATGTTAAGAATGGTCATTGACTAAATTCATAAATCAATTTGTGCAAGCAATATTGTTTCAATTGTTCCTAGCTTGGCCATTTTATCACAAACATATTGAAAACCTTTCTTGTTCTATTAAGTCTCTCAGGTCTAAATAGTGAATGTCTGGTTAGTTATGATGAGTGAGTAATATTATTCTGCTACTTTTAATAATACTTATCCTCATAGAATTTCTCAACTCCCTTTTTCCTAGTATGTCCATCAGTTGATAATGATCAACTTCTGCACCTAACTTAATGTGAGAAATAGAGTGTAACTTCTCCAGTACACATTTTGTACATTTGCAAATTATACTTACTTATTCCTTTAACCCAGGCCAGTCCTAATTGAAGTTGTCACCATTTTAATTGATTCATACAAGATAAAACTTCAAAAATATTTACTGCTTTAAATAGGATCAATTTTCAACTGAAGACATCACTGTGCGCTGAATTAAGAATGAAGCTGAGAAAAGTTGTTTCAAGAACTGAAATAAAATCTCTATATTACAATTACCTATTACAGTGCATGATAACAACCATACGTACGGTCCAAGTACTTGCAACAAGTGAGCTATTATTTGTAAATAAAAAAAGACCAATTCAACAATGTAATAAATCTAGTTGATAAAGTGTTTACCATAATGGGAATTTTGATTGATGTATAAATGGTAGTGTTTCAATATATTGGTTCATTATAATGAAAAGACAAATTGAGATTTGTAAGTAATGTCTTGATTAAGCTACTTAAAGGTCAGAGCGCCTGGGGGAAAAAAACTAAAAAATTATAAGGAATTTGCAGCTTAGAAACAGATCATTTGGTGCAATTGATGTATACTGGTGTTTACACTTCCACATAAGCTTCATCGCTTTCCATTTATCTTTGTCCCCAATTGTTTTTCTACTGGTCTATTCTTTTCTAATTCATATTTGAGTCAAGCATCTCATTAGTTGAGTCGATGCTATCTGCTTCCATGACTCCTTGTGACAATGGGTTCTCACTATCATGTGTAATGAATTTCCTCCTAAATTGTTTCTACTCCTGGTCCTCTCTTACCAGGATATTCCCCATGTTCATTCTTTTGCATTGGTTCCAATATGGACCACAGCAACTGGTTCTTCATTCTCTCCTCACAAGCTTGTTTCCAACCTCTTCTAAATATCCCTTATTCTGACACTGGTTGGGCAATACACCCTCCTTGAATATAAGTGCAAAGGACACCCTGTATTCCTGTAATAACTAAAATCAAAATTAATTCAACCTTTATACTCTGCAATCTCCTCTCTCCCTGTGAATTGCCTCCTGTTTTGTTCAGCAATCTGGCAATCCTGATTTCAGCCTTCCCCTAGTTGCAAAAGAAAGTCAACACATCATATTTGTTAGACAAGACAGTTCCTTAGATTCTTCTTGTTAACTCTGGCAAGGTTGATCCTATCTTGTTGACAAATAGTCACAGATTCTTCTTACTATCTGCACTCCTCTATGTGATCTGACAGTGTTATAGCGTAAACTAAAAGACATCCTTGCCCTCTGAATTTGAGAGTTAGTGTTATTTAGTCAAATAAATTACACTGACCTGGAGTAATCTAACTCAAACAGGCATTTCCCATTACTGTGGTCACCACCATGTCCTGAAATCCCAACAAATAACCTGTCCTGTTATACATCATGACAAGTATATTTTTTTGCATTTCTTTACTCTGCAGCAATTATTTACTTAACTATGTCTGATGTAGCCTAACTTAACCTGTATGAATTACAATGAATGGATAGTGACATTACTTTTTGTTTAGTTAATTAATGCAGATGACAGGTTCTTGTCCTTTTCTTTTACTTAATTCCATTTATAAAGTTCCAACATTACCGTTTTCAAATTCTTCTTCCATTTTATTCAATGCTATCACTCTAAATCCCTGCACAATTTTAACTGTAGGCTTAGTGTTGGTGAATTGAAGGGTAATGGAAAAGATGCCTGACTTACCAGCAAGCCCTCCAGCCATACACAAATTACTGACCTCTAATTCACTGAATCTTGATATATGGAAATACGTAAGTATGATTGGGAAGAATCCCAGCACTCATTCACTCTGAGCTACAATAGCCTAATTAAGGGTGAAGCCATTTCCGAGAGAAACTGCAATTGAATGGTCAAAAATATTGACAATGGCAATGAAGCTGGCAATAAGTAGAAATTGTTGGTGAATCATAGTACAAAGGAAATTGCCATTTCTGATCAAGATTTTAAAATCAGCTTGAAGTAAATCACATAGCAACAATGCTGAAACATGCACCTCACAACTTAATTTAGGAATAGAACCATTCTGAACATTTAAAGGCACAACACTAGTCAAAGGAAGTTCAGTTTGAAGAATTTTATTGTAGTCTTCAAATTGTAATATGGAAATTAATAAATATTACAAATAATTGTACTAACTATCAAGCAAATGACCTCTAGATTAATAGTGCACACTTTTCATGCAACAGACAAGCCTGAACTCCTAGGAGAACAGCCAATGCTCATTAGGAACAATTTAAAAACAGATTTCTAAGTAACGCAAGATAGAGAAGGTATGCATTTCTCAATACACCAGATCGTTTTCTCAAAATCTAAACAATATGAAGTAATGACATTATTGACCTCACAAACAATGATTTCCCAAAAGATTAATATTTCATGTTTATTGACTGGAATTTTATTATGTGAGTTGTCCAATAACAAATAAGAGGAATTTTAACAAATTTCAGCTGCACTAATTCTACACTGTGAAGTTAATTAGATAGTGAGATAATGATTGCCCAAGAGGAAATGTATTTTTATAAGGAAAATAGTAAAGAAATTTAAGTTTATTGGATTGTATTGAATCAGCACTGGAAATTATCAATGGAAAAACAAAGTCGAAATCGCAAGGGGACGTATTAAAATTTGATGAAAATAGACAAGTTAACAATTATTTTGTTGGAGTTGAAGGTACAACAGCTCTTGAGACAAGAACTACCTTTATGTTGAATTTCCTGTTTAGAAATCTTGGCAAGACAACTAAAATAAACAAGCAGAATTCCTTATTTCAGCGTCAATGATTCCGTCAAGTTGTTTACCCACCTAGTATACTGGAACATATTGCCTGTTAATTTCAAAGATTCCTAACTTACAAAGTATTGCTTTTATGGATTAATTTATGGATTCCTTTTTAAAAGACTGCTAAGAAACAGAACAACACGGGATTAAATAAATGTGCGTAAGTCATGCTATAAACCTAAATAATAACTTTATAAGGGTTCACATCCCCTAAATAGATATAGATGATTGATAGAATTTGATTCAAAATTAAAATTCTCATTCCATGCAACTAATTAGACTGTAAACTGCAGCCAAAATCTTCAATTCACAGAAAGGTGCTAAAAAGACCAAACTTCTTGTTCACACCAACCCTTATTCTCACATGTCAAAAATAAAAACCTAATTAAACACACTAATTAGTTCCGTAGTGTCAGACTGATAGACAATTAGAACAGTGGATTGCGAGTCCTCAAAACTCTTAGCACCAAAGGTTCAATGGCATTGCAAAAACCTTTAGATCATGCCCTTTGAGAAAGGTAAATTTTCCCAACCATACTGAGAAGAACACTGCCTCAACAATAAAGCAAAATCAGTTCTTTAGAATCCAAAATATAAGTGGTCATAAATCATTACTCACTGGCCTACAGCTATCAATTACATTTACATACTGATAAATCACTGACCTCTAGTGGACAGGGTTTTATCCCTGACCCTACTGGGAACCTGGGGCATGAGTTTTCAGGGGAGGCAGCATGGATAAAGGTCAAAAGAAAAAGAGTATCACTAAAATAAACATGCAGAAGCTTTGTAAAAAAACTAGGGAATTGGTCTTAGTTTAACCCCAGTTGCAGTCAAGTGTATTTCATTGCCTCTTGTTTACATATCCATATAAGCTTCTCAAACAATTAGGATCTTGCAATTTGTTTTGTTCAATTGAGTGGAAATCTTTTATAATGTTAGTAAATTATCTGTTAATGCACTGAGTTGAGATTGATTTGTCCACTATTTTAAAATAGTAATTGAACAGTCAAAAAGTGCTTTTATTCCAATTAATTCACAGGAGGCATTTATTTCTCATCAGTCATTGTCTTTAAAAAGGTAGTAGCAAGTCAAATTCTATGTTGAGGTCATGTGCTGATGACACCGCAGTATAGTGGTTACATTATTGCCTGGCAATCCGGAGTCCAGAACCGATAATCCAGAGATATATGTTTAAACTCCACAATACATCAGGGCAATTTTAATGCAATTAGTTAGAATAAAAAGCACATAGATGTTATCAGTAACTAACTACTTACCATTATTAGTAAAGAGAAATGCCTAATTTACAAAAATAATTTAGGGAAAGAAGTATATGATCCTTACTCTATCCAGTCTATACGTGACTCCAAATTTATATGTGGTTGTCTTTTGAGTTCCCTTTGAAATGACCTAGCAAATTTGCACCCGTGTGGTTCAGCACCTCTGGGCCACCCGGACGAACCAACCCAACCACCCTGTAGCACAGCATTTCAACTCCCCCTCCCACTCCACCGAGGATATGCAGGTCATTGGACTCATCCACCGCCAAACCACAACAACGCGACGGTCGGAGGAGGAGCGTCTTATCTTCCGACTGGGAACCCTCCATCCACAGGGGATGAACTTGGACTTCACCAGTTTCTTCATCCCCCCTCCCCCCACCTTGTCTCAGCTGAATCCCTCCAGCCCGGCACCGCCTTCCTGACCTGCAGTCTTCTTCTTGACCTCTCCGCCTCCATCCTACTCCGACCTATCACCCTCACCTTGACCTCTTTCCACCTATCACATTTCCAACGCCCCTCCTCCAAGTCCCTCCTCCCTACCTTTTATCTTCTCCTGCTGAACACTCTCTGCTCATTCCTGAAGAAGGGCCTGTGCCCGAAACGTCGAATCTCCTGTTCCTGGATGCTGCCTGACCTGCTGTGCTGTTCCAGCAATAAAGTTTCAACCTTCATCATCAAGTTGTATTCAGGTGATTCATCATCACCTTTTCAAGGACAATAAATAATGGTCTTGTCAGCAACACCCACATCCTAACAATGAATGGTAAAAAGAACAATGCTGTTGTTTGGGGATTATCGGGATTTCTACACACTGGCAATAAAGAAACAGTGACATATTTCCAAGTCAGGACAGTATATGAGTAGAAGATGATTGTGTTTCCATGTGTTTACTGCCTTCTTGGGAAATATCCTGGGAGAGATTGTGGGTTTGGAAAGATGGAGGCTTAGTGAGTTGCAGTGATGTACTTTGTATGTAGTACACAATGCAGCCATTTGTTAAAATTGCTGACAGGCATTACTTCTATACATTGGTTAATAACATTCTACAATAAAAATTCAACTACAGGTGTTTAAACAAAAGTGTGATCAATGGTGCAGTCAGCTGTACAATTATGCCTCTGGGTCACCATTTGCATCTGCAGTTCCATTTCATATTCGATCTTGAATCAACATTTTTTCAAAAATCACATCATTAAAAATTATAGTGCATGACGAATGGATTTAGTCCTGCAGAAAATGTGATGAACTTTGAGCACATTTGTCAGGCAAGGTTGTTCCTGGCTGGCCTAAGAACATAGCCAGCACAAAAATACACTATGGCAATGGTAATTAAATTGAAAGGGAGAATATTGTCGGGAAACTAGTAATTGCTAAATAATTGGTGCACAGTGAACTACGGTGAGAACTATTTGCAGCTTTAATTGACAGAGCTAAACAGAAAATGTAAAAAAAAAGATCCAAGGCTTTGCTCACAAATTGTACACAGTCTGATTAATGTAATTGGTTAGTAATAAAGTCTAGCTACATACTACTGTGTGAAGTTTCAAAGGCAGCTTACCATGTATTCAATAGCTTATCAAAACTTCACATTGTAGTATAGAACTACAAAGAAAGCTGATAGCATTTATAGATTAGAATAAGTGTACCCACTTTGTTCACCTTTTGAGGTGAAACATCACAAAGGCATCAAACCTCCATTTTCAAATCACAAAGTAATAGCCATTAAACCAAAACAGTGAAAAAGGTTATCTAAGATTACAAAGAGATCTTGATCAATTGGGTCAATGGGCTGAGGAGTGGCAGATGGAGTTTAATTTGGATAAATGTGAGTTATTGCACTTTGGTAATATAAACAAGTACAGGACTTGTACAATTAATGGCAGGTTGTGTTCTAGAACAGAGAGACCTAAGGGTTCAGGTACATAATTCATAAATTTGTGTCACATGTAGACAGGTTAAGAAGGTATTTAGCACTCTTGCCTTCATAGCTCAGACCTTTAAGTATGGGAGTTGGGATGTCATGTTGAGGTTGTAAAGGGCATTGGTGAGGCAGTACTGTGTGAAATGGTTGCCCTGTTACAGGAAGGATATCAGGAAACTGGAGAGGGTTTAGAAAAGATTTACCAGAATGTTGCTGGGAGTGAAGGTTTTGAGATATAAAAAATAAACTGGAAAGGCCAGGACTTCTATCACTGGAGCGTAGAAGGTTGAAGGGTGACCTTATAGAGGTTTACAAAATCATGAGGGGCATAGATAAGGTGACTATCAAGGATCTTTTCCTTAGGATGGGGAGTTCAAAATGAACGGGCATAGTTTTAAGATGAAAAGAGAAAGATTTAAAAAGCACATGTGGGACAACTTTATCACACAGTGAATGTTCATGTGTGGAATGAACTACTAGGAGAAAATGGTGGACACAGACACAGTTACAACATTTAAAAGACATTTCGATAAGTGCATGAATAGGTAAGGTTTGGAGGGATATGGGCCTAGTGCAAGCAGGTGGGACTAGTTTAGTTTGGGAACATGACCGGCATGGACTGATTGAATTGTAGGGTCTATTTCTATGCTGTATGAGTCTATGACTCTATGACTCAATGCAATACAGCACAGGAATAGGCCCTTCAGCCCACAAAGCCAATTCCTAATCTTTATTTAGACCAGCTACTTATTGCCATATGAGGTTCCTATCCCTCTGTTTGTCTCCCATTCATCTGTCTATCAAGATATGCCAGGAATGTTGCTAATGTGCCTGTTTCCACCACTTCCACTGGCAATGTGTTACAGACATCCACCAACCTCTATGTGAAAATCTTTCCCCAAACTCCTCCCCTAAACTTTCCCCCTCCTACCTTGAACCGGAGCCCTCTGACCTTCCCACCCTGGGCGAAAGCATCTAACTATCCACTCTATCTATCCCTGTCATAATTTTGTAGACCTCTAGCAGACTCTTCAGCCGCTATCTTCCCAGTGAAAACAATTTAAGTTTATCCAACTTCTCCTCATATTTAAAACCCTCCAGACCAGGCAACATCCTGGTAAACCTTCTCTGTACCTTCTCCAAAGCATCCATGTCCTTCTGGTGGTGTGGCGTCCAGACTGCATGCATTATTGCAAATATGGCCTGACTAAAGTTTTGTACAGTTGCAACATAACTTGCCTACTTTTATATTCAATGCCCTAGCCAATGAAGGCAAGGCGTGTTGTATGCCTTCTTGATCACCTTATCCACCTGTGTTGCTACTTTCAGGGATCTGTAGACCTGTATGCCCAGATCTCTCTGTATGTCAGTGCTGCTAAGGGTTCTACCATTTATTGCATAATTTGCACCTGAGTTTGATCTTCCAGAATGCATCACTTGGCATATTTCCAGATTAAATCTGTCATTTCTTTGCTCAAGTCTGCAATCTATCTATATCTTGGCATATCCATTGATAATCCTCTCTCTGTCTGCAACTGACAATTTTGGGGTCATCAATAAACTTACTAATCAGGCCACCTACATTTTCCTCAGATCATTTACATATATTTCAAACAACACAGGTCCAAGCACTGATCCCTGTGGAACACCACTGATTACTGATGTATACTCTGAAAAGCACCCTTCCACCACTACCCTCTGTCTTCTGTGACCAAGCCAATTTTGTATCCATCTAGCCATCCACCGAGATCCCATGAACTTTACCTTTTGTATCAGCCAGTCATGAGGTACCTTATCAAATGCCTTACTAAAGTCCATGTAGACAACATCCACTGCCCTTCCCTCATTCATCATTTCTGTCACCTCCTCAAAAAACGCAAGCAAGTTGATGAGACATAACCTACCCCAGCTGGAAATGTGTTGCTGGAAAAGCGCAGCAGGTCAGGCAGCATCCAGGGAACAGGAGAATCGACGTTTCGGGCATAAGCCCTTCTTCAGGAAAGCCCTTCCTGAAGAAGGGCTTATGCCCGAAACGTCGATTCTCCTGTTCCCTGGATGCTGCCTGACCTGCTGCGCTTTTCCAGCAACACATTTCCAGCTCTGATCTCCAGCATCTGCAGACCTCACTTTCTCCATAACCTACCCCACACAATCCATGCTGCCTATAACTAACAAATCCATTTGCTTCTAAGTGTGAATAAATCCTGTCTCTCAATATCTTCTCCAACAGCGTTCACACTGCTACCAAGCATCATACAGATGATGAGGATTAAAGCATCGATCCTCATCACATTGCTGTTTTCTGGAATGTATGATGTTCTGTATAGGGCTTACAGATGGGGCACATAATCACTTTGTTTGTCAAGTGTAGCAACATTGTGACTGTATTCCTGCAGACCTCCATTGATTCAGTTGTTTTAGAAAAGTCATAAATTCTCAAAAGATATCAGGTTCAGTTTTGCGAGAAATAGCTCTCAAAATTCACACAGATGTGTTTCAGGACAGCAGCAAGCAAAACAATGTCACCGATCATGTGATTATTTAATTTGTTCATGGCCTGCGTAGAATTCATAAAATGCAATAAGTAGCATGTTATTGTAAATCATTTACAGAATCATAATGCTTTCCTGCAATACATTTCCAATTTAGATTTAAAGAAATTGCGCAAGGGCAGAAGGTGTGTGAAAGTAGCTATGTCCCGTACATGGACCAAGTGGTAGAGAAAATGAGGTAGATTGAATGACCTATCATCATTTCTTCTTTATATTTGATGTTCACTCTGTATGGCATGTATCTTTGTATTATGTTAGCATGGCCAAATTTATTTTGCATTTCTCTTAATCATATTTTGCAACTGAATGCCATTAAGTTAGACATGCAACATACTGTAACAATGTATTGCTGCACTTACATAGTGGAATGCAGTGGTGGCTGGTGACCTTTCTGACAGCTGAGGCACATGCTACATATGTCTAGCTAAAGCCAACTTGTGCATCAGGACCTTTGAGCATGCGTCTATACTCTGTGCCACAACGTACAAAACAAGCTGGTAGTCTGCCTACAATTATTGGATATCTTTCATCATAAAATGGCAAAAAGAAACAAAGAGCCAACTGCCAACATTGTCGATTTTTTGAAGTTGTCATGTTTTCCAACCAAACTTTTCTCAGCAAATGGGAAATGTTCACTTATTTTTGGAGTGGCCTTATTCAGTGTCAGCTTGAATTATTTAGCAGCACTCTCATCGCTGAGTTAGATGGTTGTGAGCTTCAATATTGTTCAGCTGACACTTCCAAATGCTGTACTGAGGGAGGCCTGTGTTAACGTGTTATCTTTTACTGAGATGCTAAACTGAAGAATAAAGAACAAAGAACAATACAGCACAGCAACAGGCTGCACCACCGTTTTATGGTCTTCCATACTAAAAGTGGCTTCATTTACAGGATCTGTATCCCTCTATTCTCTTCATATTCATGTATTCATCCAGGTGTTTCTTGAATGCTGTCATTGTGCCTGCTTTCACCAACTCCTCTGTTAGTGCATTTCAGGCACTCGCCATCCTTTGTGTGAAAAACCTGCCTTGCACATCTCTTTTAAACTACTCTTTTGCACCTTGAACTTGTATCCGCTAGTAACTGATCCCTCCACCATGGGAAAAAGCCTCATACTTTCCCTTCTATCCATGATATTCACAAATTTATAAACCTCTATTCGATCATCTCTCAATCTCCTGTGTTCCAATGAAAAGAAACCCTGTCTATCCAAACTTTCTTCAAAGCTAAAAACCCCCATAACAGGCAACGCCCTGGTAAACCTTTTCTGTAACCTCTCCAAAGCGTCCACATCCTTCTGGTAGTGTAGCGACCAGAACTGTACACAATATTCCAATTATGGCCTAACCAAAGTTCTACAAATTTACAGCAAAACTTGTCTATCCTTGTATTCAATGCCCCTTCCAACGTAGGCAAGCATACCAAAGGCCTTTTCTTACTACCTTATCTACTTGCACTGCCACCTTCAGTGATCTGTTCACCTGCACACTCAGATCCCTCTGCATATCAAAATCCTAAGGGTCCTGCCATCCAGCTGTACTGGACTTTCCAAAAGTATCACCTCACAGTTGTCCAGATTAAACTCCATCTGCCATTTTTCTGCCCTTGCCTCCAACTGATCTATATTCTGCTGTATCCTCTGACAATCCTCACTATTTGCAACTCCACCAATCTTTGTATGGTTCGCAAACTTGCAAATTAGACCAGATATGTTTTCCTCCAAATCGTTTATTAGATCATAAACAGCAGAGGTCCCAGCACTAATCCTTCTGAAACATCACTAGTCACAGCCCTTAATTCTGAAAAGCAGCCTTCCACTGCTGTCCTCTGTCTCCTATGACTAAGCCAGTTCTGAATCCATCTTGTCAGCTCACCCCAATATCACATGACTTCATCTTTTGTAGCAGTCTGCTATGAGGAATCTTGTCAAAGGCTTTACTGAAGTCCATGTAGGCAACACCAACTGCTTTCCCATCAATCATCTTCATCACCTCCTCAAAAAACTCAATCAAGTTAGGGAGGCATGACCTCCCCTGCACAAAAGCATGCCGTCTATTGCTAATAAGTCCATTTGCTTTTGAATGTGTCCCTGAGAATCTTCACCAATAATTTCTCTACCACTGATGTGAAACTCACTAACCTGTAATATCCAGGATTATCCCTGTGATCATTCTGAAATAGTGGGACATTGACTATTCTCCAGTCCTCTGGGATCTCACCTGTGGCCAAAGAGGATCCAAAGATGTCTGTCAATTCTCCAGCAAGTTGGTCTATTGCCTTTCTCAATATTCTGGGACAGATCCCATCAGGACCTGGGGACTTAACTACATTAATAGTTTTTAAGACACATAGGACCTCTTTCTTTTTAATAGCAATTTGGCTTAGAAACTCGACACTCCCTTCCCTGAGATCATCCTCCACCAATTCCTTCTCTTTGGTGAATACTGACACAAAGTACTCTTTTAAGACCTCACCTACCTCTTCTGGCTCCACACATAGATTCCCTCCTTTGTCCTTGAGTGGGCCAACACTTTCTCAGGTTACCCTCTTGCTTTTTATATACAGTAGCACCTCGACTTATGAACTTAATCCATTCCGGGACCTGGTTCACGAACCGAAAAGCTCACGAACTGAATCAATTTTTCCCATTGTTCGGATAATGTAAGAATGCTTGGATGGCTGTTCACAGCGCACGCACCAAAGACAAACTGAATGAGATCACGCGGGGCCCGAGAGCTTTTGCGTTCAACAAGCGCATAGCAAAGCAGAACAATGAAACCACATGGTCGCACACGGGCTTTTTGCATTCGTACCTTCGTTCGTCCTTGAATTTTGTACGTATGTTGAAGCAAAAGTTTACGTACAATCTTGTTTGTAAACCGATTTGTTCGTGAACGGGGTCGTTCGTATGTCGAGGTGCTACTGTATGTATTAAGAGCCTTGGGATTCTCCTTAATCCATTTGCTAACAACTTTTCATTGACCCCTTTTAGCCCTTTTAATTCCTTCCTACTTTCCTTACATATTGTATATACTTGTGTAAAAGTCAAATTATTCCGGTTATTTTTCAAGGTTGAATTTATGGGGTTGACTGTGACGTGGACACTACGTTTGTGGGGTTGAAATTCATGCTACAGTCCAAAATACTGTATAATCAGCAAAAGTCCAATTGATCTCTGAACGAATAAAGAAAAAAAGCACAACAAATTACAACAATATGACTGTATTTCACAGGTGCTACCGGGGAACTGAGCCCAACTGAGCTGCACACAAAGGGAGGTTGCCACCTGACACTGACATGATGTGTCTTAAACTTTCACACCAAATTGTTGTGAATTGTACATCAAAACACATAATAGCATGAAAAAATTTCATTTCATCATCATAACACTTATGGACAGGATAATATCTTGACTTTCAAATGTTGGATCTGTTATCTGTGAAGAGCTAGGGTCAATTTTTACACGCGATATATGGAAAATCCCAGATAATTTGACCAAAATAGGGGGTGGATTTTACATGAGATCACCTTTTAATCGAGTATATACAGTACTTCAAGGGCTTCATCAGTTCCCATCCTCCTAGACCTCACATCTGCTTCGTTTTTCTTTCTGACCAAGGTCATAATATCCCTGGTCATCCAAGGTTCACGTAACTTACCATAACTATCCTTCATTCTTGAACGAATGTGCTGTTCCTGAATTCTTATTAACTGTTGTTTGAAGCTTCATTGACCTATTCAAGTGGATCTAAACAATCCCAGAGTACTATTTGAGGAAGAGCATTCAATTCTGCTGGTTCTTTATCCAACATTCCTTCCTCATTGCTGCCAAATTGAGACAATTACTCATTCTATTAGTAGGATCTTTTGTCTATGCTGGCTGCTGCACTTGCCTACATAACAACAGCATCACAAGGGCAAAACTGCTGGTTATAATAAACACTTCTGAGAATATAACAAAGGTGCGACTTGAATGCATGCTTTTTCTATTTTCTTTGTTCAATGTTGCTGAAAAGCAGAAAAATTGACTTAAAAAAGATCAAGCAAGTGTACTTTGGACCCTGCTGGCAAGTTTATTTTACAACTAGAGCAGCATGTGGCTCAGTGATTAGCACTGCTACCTCACAGTGCCAGGGACCCAGATTTGATTCCACCCTCGGGTGACTGTGTGGAGTTTGCACATTCTCCCCATGTCTGTGTTGGTTTCCCCCCCATTATCCAAAGATGTGCACCTTAGATGGATTGGCCATGCTAAATTGCCCATAGTGTGCAGGCTAGGTGGATTAGCTATGGGAAATACAGGGAGAGGTTGGAGGTGAGACGGGGTGGGATGTCTTCAGAGGGTTAGTATGAAATTGATGGGCTGAATGGCCTGCTTCCGCACTGTAGGAGATTTAGACAACTAATTTAGAGTTTTGTGTTCTTTTTGCAGTTGTCAATGTCTTTATCATTTGGCGTGAAGGTATAATTTCCTCCTCTAGTTTGGGGGAGGAATCATTAGGCATTTACTATTTGGAAAAAGAGGATGCCAGCCTGCTCAGGAATTATCAGAGGGCACCCATTGCTACCCAACTCATGTGCTTCCTTTGTCTAAACAAAACTACCTGCAAATGCTTTACAAAGGAAGCAGTCACCATGTTCTGTTATAAGCTGCCACTTAATGTAGAACTATCTCCACCACATGCACAGTTGGTTGTAAAGACCACAAGCACCTTAGATTTTTAACATTAAAGAGCCACAGCAAGAATTGAGGCCTTGGTAATGATAGCCTAAAAATTTGCGAGGTGATCTAATAGATGTGTTAAGGATGATGAGTTATTAGGAGGGGGAGAGGAGTTAGAAAATTCCACGTACAGAGTGCATCAATAGCCAGAGTTGTATATTTTAAAAATTGGCAAAAACCTCGGTGAGAGTTGAGGAGAGATTTCTTTTCAGGAACTTGTTGGGATCTGGAAGGTTCCATCTAAAAAGCTGGCACAAGTGTGTCAATAAATAATTTTAAAAGTACGGTGGTCAGCCACTTGATGAGAAATGCATAGGCTCACAGATAATAAATGGAGCTATGCGAAACAAACATGACAAGACATGATAGGTCAAATGCTCTCCTTCTGTGCTACATGATTTTATGATTCTGTGATTATCCAAGCTGTTAGTAAGATCTTGCGTCTATATTGGCTGTTGCATTTACCTATATAACAACAGTATGAAAAAACTGCTGGTTACAAAAAACACTTTTAAGAACATAATAAAGGTACGACATAAAGGTATGCTTCTTTTTATCAACATGGTTGCGTTGTTTGCTTGTTTCACTTCTTTGCGCAATAGGTCAATGCACTCCAGCATTAACAGTTGGCACTATACCCTCAAGGTAAGGAACCATATAGCCAGGTGTTTTCCTTGAATGAGTTGCTGCTTATTTGCAATCTGCATTGCAGCACCTATCAAGTAAATGCTTTCATGTCTCGGACCTGCTCAAATGATTTCAGTTTAAGACTGCCCACAGTTTCAACACTTTGTAACCCAGGAAGGCAAGGCTCTGGAGATTGAGGCTACCCTTATGACATCTGTGCTACTTTTCCAACTCACCGCTTCACTGAAGTGCATGAAACAATTGGAGTCACAGATCATGTGGCTAGCAAGCTTTAGGTACTTGGATCCATCTGTGGTTACCTTGGGATATAGTTCTGCTGGAGCCTTAGCATCAACTACTTTACAAAGAAGCCACATCATTGAGGACCTGAAGAAAATATGAACCCAAGGGCATCAAGAAACACCAGCAGACTGAAGAGATTAGGGATAATACATCTTCATAATTTCAAGACATATTAATGGTACGCTTAAGTCAGACACTTTGTCTTTGTTCATGTTCACTGCAGCTCCCCTATCTCTCCACAAAAATAAAATTTCCATGCCACTAACCCTCCATGCAAACTATTAAATTTAAGTTTCAGACCATTTAGAAAATTAAATCAGCATCCATAGCAACTTTAATATTACCAGTCACATTGTCAGTCCTTGCTATATTTACAAACCTGAAACTAATTTTGTGCCTCTCCCTGGTTGGTTGAAGTGTATGATGTAGTTAGCTGTTAGAAGGAGGCTCTTGGCTCCTGGTCACACAGCAGCATAGTCTGGGGATTGATCTATTACAGTTGCATGTCTTGAGTGGCTGCACAGATAGCCTGGAACTATCTACATTCTGATAGGAACATTGTGAGGCCTTCTTTCATTCATTCATTCACAGCCTTATGTTGGCTAAGGCAGCATTTATTGCCGCTCTCTAATTGCTCTATGGCAAGGTGGTGGTGAGCTGTCTTCTATAACCACTGCAATCCAAGTCGGTACATCCACAATGCTGTAAAGGAGGGGGTTCCAGGATTTTGACCCAGCAACAGTGAAGGAATGGTGATATATTTCTGAGTAGGATGGTGAATGACTTGGAAGGGAACGTGCAGATGGTGGTGCTGCCATGTGTTTCTGCCTTTGTCTTCTACCATGTAGAGGTCATCGTTGGGGAAGCCTTAGTCAGTTACTGCAATGCATCTTGTGGATGATACGCACTGCTGCCACTGTGTGTTGGTGATGGAAAGACAGAATATTGAAGATGTTAGCTAAGGGGCCAATCATGCGGGCTGCTTGTCTTGGATAGTGTTGGTGCTTGAGTATTGTTGGAGTTGCACTCATCTACACAGTATACCATCATGCTCTGTATATCTGCTTTGTAGCTGGTCTACAAGCACCAGGAAGATAGGAGGCAAGTTAGTTGTCATTAAGGAGAGCAGTATATGTGACTGTCATAAGATCTGCTATTTTGCTTCCTGCTATACTGTAAGGGCTGGATAATTGGTTCTACACGGCCAGTGATCGAGGGGGAAACAAACCTAATGCTCTTAACGAGATCAATGAAGTCCTATGTAATTGTTGTCTTTAATCTACACTAAACCTATTCAATCCAGAAAAGTTAGAAGGTGGAATATCAGTCTCAAGTCTCTATGGGAAAAGTCTGAGTATTCATATTGAAAATAAGGACTACCTTTAGGCCCTCCTGTAGAAGATTTTCTTAAGGATGTTTTATGCTCATTGATGGACTGCTTTCCAAACTGCTGCACATGCTGCTGGTTGATATTCCCATCCAAGCTACCATCAGCAACCAGGAGCCAAGAGCCTCCTTCTAACATCCAGTACCATGTTCACTGCTGTGATAATAATAGAACTAGTGAACTGCACAGCTTCAAGTTACTTAACTGTTGGGTGAGAGCTGCCATATTCTTTGCAGTTATATGTCTCATTGTCTACATGCAATCTATAATGGAGGCATGAAAGATAAATTGCATACTACGCAATTTTTTTGTGAAGTGTGATTACGTGACCTTTCCAGGTGGTGGTGGATGACATTAATTCTGGATTAGTGGTGCTGGAAGAGCACAGCAGTTCAGGCAGCATCCAAGGAGCTTCGAAATCGACGTTTCGGGCAAAAGCCCTTCATCAGGAATAAAGGCAGTGAGCCTGGAACATGGAGAGATAAGCTAGAGGAGGGTGAGGGTGGGGAGAAAGTAGCATAGAGTACAATGGAGATGTGGGGGAGGGAATGAAGGTGATAGGTCAGGGAGGAGAGGGTGGATTGGATAGGTGGAAAAGGAGATAGGCAGGTAGGACAAGTCCGGACAAGTCATGGGTACAGTGCTGAGCTGGAAGTTTAGAACTAGGGTGAGGTGGGGAAAGGGGAAATGAGGAAACTGTTGAAGTCCACATTGATGCCCTGGGGTTGAAGTGTTCCGAGGCGGAAGATGAGGCATTCTTCCTCCAGGCGTCTGGTGGTGAGGGAGCGGAGGTGAAGGAGGCCCAGGACCTCCAAGTCCTCGGCAGAGTGGGAGGGGGAGTTGAAATGTTGGGCCATGGGGCGATGTGGTTGATTGGTGCGGGTGTCCCGGAGATGATCTCCAACGCATCTCGTCTACATCCTGCACCTCCGCCCTCAGACCCCACCCCTCCAACCGTAACAAGGACAGAACGCCCCTGGTGCTCACCTTCCACCCTATCAACCTTCGCATAAACCAAATCATCCGCCGACATTTCCGCCACCTTCAAACAGACCCCACCACCAGGGATATATTTCCCTCCCCACCCCTTTCCGCCTTCCGCAAAGACCGTTCCCGTCCGTGACTACCTGGTCAGGTCCACGCCCCCCTACAACCCACCCTCCCATCCTGGCACTTTCCCCTGCCACTGCAGGAACTGTAAAACCTGCGCCCACACTTCCTCCCTCACCTCTATCCAAGGCTCTAAAGGAGTCTTCCACATCCATCAAAGTTTTACCTGCACATCCACTAATATCATTTATTGTATCCGTTGCTCTCGATGCGGTCTCCTCTACACTGGGGAGACTGGGCGCCTCCTAGCAGAGCGCTTAAGGAATACTGATGAAGGGCTTTTGCCCGAAACATCGATTTCGAAGCTCCTTGGATGCTGCCTGAACTGCTGTGCTCTTCCAGCACCACTAATCCATATTATAAACTAGCCCATTACCTGCAATGATGCCCTAGCGCACTCAGTTTAGTATAGAGCTCCTCTGATTCCTACCTGGAATTAATTATTCTAGGAACAGCTCCAGGTACTAACAAAAATAGGCTTTGAACAGCTATTTCAAGAACATAGTTGCAGCAATAAATATCAGTATCAACATCTGTGCTTGGAGGTAGGAATCCTTTGTAGATTTTCATTGAGTTCCTGAGCCAACTCGCAGCCACCCACTACTTCACTGGTGACTTTTATCACTCAGACAGAAACGTCTAAATCTCATTTCTCCCAACCATTAATTGCAAGTTAACTGCCTGTCAATTAAATATTCTGAACTATTAGTGATGATAGATCACTGAAGTTCCTTGAGGCTAGGAGAGTGAAAAGGACAACAGTAACACCTTGATGTTCTTTTACTATTTACCAAGGTCAGAACTACTTTGTAACTGATTGGGAAGATCTTCCAAACTGCTATAATCATCTGTGATCTCCGGTGGGAGGCCTAAGTGTTTCAGGGGTGAGCTAAGTGTTGCCTGAGGATAGACTTAGATCAGCAGAATAATGTCTTAAACAGACTGAGAGTTGTTACAGACAATCCAGGATATGAAAGATCACAGATACCTGTGTGCTCCCTCTTGAAACTGCAGATGGTTTTTGCACATCAGGTATAAATGTGTTTCATCATCCAGATAAAGAAACTGTTTGTCACTGCAAAGTCATAAACTTTCGGACAAATTCACAAGTTTAGTATCAATGGAAGGAAGATTGTTGTTTCATGATTACCCTAAATTTGTAAAAACTTGAACTGTGTTAATTCAAAATTGATGATTTCTTCTTCCATGGAACTTTATTCTTCTGTGAAAGGTTTATATTGCATTTAAACTATGGGGAAAATGGTCTGAGACCCCCATTTACCATTTGGAGGGGACAAATCTATCCACATTTTCTTTTTATCAGTTAAAGTGATCAGTTTTTCTAAAGAATGGCATCTGAAATACTTTGAAGAAAATTTTGCATAAGTTGATTTGTTTTGTTTTTATTCTGGCAGTTTTATCACTTTATAGTGACTAAGTTTGATCTATTATCCTCATCAATAAGTAATACAAGGCAATCAGTTGTGAGAAGATTACAGTTAACTAGCCTATGTAAGGTGTGAGATACCTAAGGTGTGAGGACAAGTGAATAATATAGGAAACGCAAGGCTATGTTTGATCAAAGGCACAATAGTGTCCATACCTTTGAGCCAGCACGGCCCATGTTCAAGTCCCACTTGCCCCAGACGTGTGTCTGAACATGTTGATTAAAAAGAAAACCTAAATGAGTACTTTGCCAACTTTATGACAGTAATAACCTTTCAAATTAAGTTATTGGATGTTAGTTATTGTAGAGGATGCAAGTTGCTAACAAGGATGTAACGTCTTTCTTAATGAAGTGATTATATTGTTACCAGTATTGGGATTATAGTTTCCCATTGTGCAAAGTCAAAGAAGAAAGATAGAAGTCATTTTCATCTTAAGATTTAATAAAATGTTTTTTTAATAGCAAAGTTTATATTTCTAGCTGTTATGTGAGGGACTATTTTAATTTTGTGGCAGAGTGAAAAATAGACTGTTTCCTGAAGTTTATTTCTGTTGACATTTATGGGATTTCCAAAAAATCAGAATCACTTCAATATCAGCAAAATGTAGCATTCCTCATTGTTGTCCAATTTAATTGAGAGGCTTAATATTGAGAAGGAAGATGCCCAAGTTGGTAAAACCAGCTGATTTACTGGTGCAACAACATCTTGCAGCTGAGCAGAATGCAACCTGTATTAACCTGAATCACTTGATACGTGTTTATGACTCTAATTATACACTCTTTAGTCCAATAGAGGTATTGTGCCTGTACCTTCAGTTTGATCTGCAGGTGCATGAAAAAAAACCCTTAACCTTTCTATTTAAAGTAAATAGGTCAAGGGCAACTGGCTGATGAGGTAAATTTTACGTGACTGCCGCTTAGTTATGCTTCTATAGATGCAAATACTTTCCTAACATCTGTTTCATGTTTGACAATGGCCATGATTGGAACCCTGCACAGTTAATAAGTTAAGTCCAATAATGAGATATTCATTTTCGTGAACACTATCAGCATCTTGAATACTCTTTGTTAAAAGATTTCTATTGTAGTTTAATATTTTTCTAAGAGATATTTCCATTTTCTGTGTCAAATTGTTTTTAGCCATCTTGCCTCCCTCTTCTAGCCATGTACTGGGGAAGCATTTCCTTCAGCACAGCATACCTCCAGATTTGTAGCAGTTTGTGCATAAATTGCTCTGTTCACTGTCTGACAGTCAGGAGGGACAACCAGTAGGTTTGTATACCATGGCTATTTTGTAAATAATTTGCACTCTGTTATTAGGCCAGTTGGTAATTTTACTGCCTTGTATTGTACAGGAGTGGGAGGGTCACAATCCGATCTCTCTTTAAGACAATCTTAGCTAGAGTACGTAATGGTACCTAGAAATTCCCTTTGTATGTGAGCTGAGCCTGAGGAGCAGATACAATGGGTAGGGTTTTAACTCATTCAAAACTGAAATGTAAATCACAGGCATTACCATCTAGAAGGACAAGGACAGCAGATACATGGGAACGCAGGCACCTGCAAGTTCCTCTCCAAGCAAGTTCCTCTCGCCATCTTTATTTGGAAATATATCACTGTTACTCAGCCAAAATTCTGGAACTGCTCTCAACAAAATTGTGGATGTACCTATAAAGTATGGACTGTAGTGGTTCAAAAAGGCAGTCCACCACCAAAGCCTACATCTCCTAAATGCATTTTCAAAAAAAAAAGTTAAAATTGGGCTTAGGTTTTGAGTGATTATACCCTTGATTTTTTTCTAGCAATTTGATACTTATGTGTGTGTATGTGTGTGTTCCATGAGGATGAAATCAGATTGCAGATGAGCATGAAAACAGTTGCTGAGAATAATCTTGACCTTGTGTGTGAGTATAGAATTGAAATCATTGCACACATTGTTGGTTATACATCTCTCTCTCTCATTTTTCAATTTTCTTGAAGTTAGTCAGAATGAAACTCCAGTTTGGTGTAGAAGGTGCAGCTAAACCACACAAAGTCCAAAGAGCGTCACTAGTTAGTTTTGTACATGAACAAGAGTCAAGGTGACACAAACTGGTGGCCATTTCCTCCTTGCTAAAAAAGGTGAAAACATTTATGAAAGAAGGGTAAGAGTTAGGAATGGCAGGTTGTGGTTTACTTCACTTTGCAATACAAGGTACAGCATTTGTTAATGTGTTGATTTGTGAGTCATTCTGCCTACGAATCCCCCTGTATCTTTTGTTAGTTTTATAGATGGAAAGAATTTTGTGCTGTCAAATCCAGCCCCACATCTCTGAACTGGGGCTTGAACCCACAATCTTTACTTGGGCAAAGATATCACAAAAGCAAGTGTGATACTAAAGAATCGTGTAAAAATTATATTTTGCTGGTCAATTCAAATTGTGAATTGGATAGAAATCATTCAGGTAGAATATCTTTCAAGCAAATCCTGCTTTCTTCCAAAAGCTGAATGATAACTAGGAATAGGTTTGATAATAGCTGGTCAATGATAAGCCAGTGTGTTATGAGTGAGTGACTGTGACTGAAATGGAATTTTATTTATTCTATTTATTTAATATTGCTGGTAAATAAAAGACATTGAAGGAGCAAGTAAATCACTGTCATTTAATTCCTTTGAAAAGCCGGCCCCTCTACTCAGTCTTGGGTGCAAAATGTATTGTTGATTGAAAGCACAATCCATTTTATGCCGAGCCCACTGGCTGAGAACAGACCAGTTCTTCATGGGGGAGGTGTATGGTGGCGGAGAGAACTATATCACAATTCGCTGCATGCACTGTTAAACAAGACTGGTATCAATCTTAGGTGATTTGCTTCAAACCTCATTTTCTCGTGACCTTTGTCACATACAGTGCATTTTTCCAAATGTCCAAAAATCCTCATATTTGAAACATTTTTTTTAGGTTTCAAAAGCAACAGGAAGTGGCTGGGTTAATAAATCAAATTCATTGAGTGCTTCATAAAGTGGTTAACATGCTTTACCCATAACCTCCCATTTCCAGCTTGCTCACGCACTGTATAATTTAAAATCATAAGCTGATTCAATACTCTAAAATGCCAGATAAACTTTTCTCATTTACTCTTAATTTGGTCATGCAGGATAATTCCAACATCTGAAGGTTGTTTAAACTGCTTTTAAAATGCATTCCTTAAACCCCCCACCCCTACCACCTCTGCTCCTTGTCAGCTTCTATAATTATTTCCAATCCAAAGCAGCCCTTAATGCGCTTATTAATCCAGCCTTCTCCTCAGTGTGAAGCACATTCAGCTCTATTAATTTTTAAAAATCCTTTTGACTGGGTCTGCAGATGCTCTGCTATTACGGAAAAGCTATTAGAAGTTAACACCTCTCTCCCCAGAGACTGGCATCTTCTCCTGCCTCAAAATGCCACCCTCTCTGCGTCACCAGCTGCTAAACCAGGGTATTAATACAACGATGTGATCCTTTCAAGAGCCTGAAATAACTGTTGGATAATCATACTGGATCAGCTTCAGAGCAGCAGAATTCTGCGACATCATGGACAGATTTTTCAGTAGTGATTTGGTATTGCAAGAATTTTTTAATTTCCTGCTAATAGGTCTAATTTTTTCATGATCAAGGAATGATACAAATCTGTGTATACGTTTGTAAATAATAGGTAGAATAATGGCATAAACCAACTTTGAACTGAGTTCTGCACTGAGAGTCATGGGTTATTCAAGGCAATCATTAAATTTTATTGTTTCAACTTGAATATCTACTTACATTTTGAAGAATATTTATCACCTACCTGGGTGTTGTTGAATACTCTACTGTAAATCATGGTGACCCTGTGTCCTCCATCATTCATTCTATTTATAACACTTGACAAAATGTTAAGATTAAAATCTGATCTATTCTTTGCCTTTCTTTCATTGATTATTTACCTGTTCAAACTATTTTTTTTAATTCGGACACATGCTAAGACTATGTGCATCGTGTACATTTCCCAATCTCTCTCAGGTATTATTCACTGTTAGGTTCCCTTCTGTCGTGAAAACACTAAAACACAATCTCAAAACCACATGATGTTTAATAGAGAAAAAACCTGAAGGATTTTAATATGACCCAGACACAGCAATGGGTCATCATGGTCTTGGTTCTGGGAGTCCTGACTTCCATTAGTGAATTGGTACTAATAATGCCACACCATGAGACTACAACAAATCAAGTTTTATTGAATGAAAAACAAAGTTAGGTAAATGAAAACCTGTTGAATATATTTATTTTGTTATTGTAACTTTCTAAAAATGAAGTGTAAACTTGAAGACAAAAGCAAATCTGGTATAAATAAATATTGGAAAACAAATGGACTTTTTAAACTCATATATGCACTACTTAAAAAATAAAATGCTGTTCACCAGGCAAATATACACACAATCATGAAGCAATTTTAGGAACTGAAGACAGCAAATGCTAGTAATGCATAATGAAGCATTCAGCAGGTGAGACAGATAGATCCAGATTTGAAGAGAAAACCATCAGGCAGAAATCTGATAAATACACCTGAAATATTAATTTATTTTAAAGTTGCTCATCAGTTTAGCAGCTAGCTAGGTACTTGCAATGGGGTGGCACAATGGCTCTGTCATTAGCACTGCTGCCTCACAGCACCAGGGACCTGGGTTCGATTCCAGCCTCAGGTGAGTATCTGTGGGGAGTTTGCATGTTCTCCCCGGATCTGTGTGGTTTTCTGCCAGGTCCTCTGGTTTCTTCCCACAATCCAAAGATGTACAAGTTAGGTGGATTGGCCATGCTAAATTACCCATAATGTTTAGGTTAGGTACATTAGCCATGAGGAAATGTAGGAGTCTGGGTGGGTGCTCTTTGGAGAGTCAGTATGGACTTGTTGGGTCAAATAGCCTGTTTCTACACAGTTGGGATTCTGATTTTTAAAATTCTATTATTTCAAATTTCTGCTTTGTTGTCTCTCTCTCCTGTTAAATGTTTGGAATTCTGTGATTATATGAAGACCCAACAAGCATAATAGCTAATGACATGCAAGTCTGAGAGAATTTGGCACTGAAACAGTTAACATCAGAGAGCAGACATCACTGGAAAAAAAGTGTGTCATGTTTGAGATTACCTAGTCGTGACCTAAAAGTAGACTGGGGTCAGGAGGAGTGCAGCTTGACCTTTCCTGGGACCATTTCTGGCAGTTCTTTGATGTCAGTCCCCTTGTCTCAGTTTTGCCATCATATTCTTTATGTTCTCCAACCTCTTTAGATTAGCTGCTATCTTAGCAGAGGCGAGGCCCCTTAACCCCATCCACCCCAGTTTTCATAACCCTGTGGTGCCTTTACTTCTAAAAGTGTCTTTACAAAAGATATCATGCCAGTTGTAAGGGAAACTTGTGTCAAGTGTGACAAAACCATACAGAGTATGCAATTTGGAGCTTGAAGTGTCTGCCACCTGGTTAACAGTGGATGTTGTTTAATGCCCATAAATGATAACTTGTGCACAACTTCTATAATTTGCCTATAGCACCTCACAGCTAATTTTAAATTTCAATAGACTGTTTACACACAGATTTTTCACAACTAATGGACATAATTATACCCTGCGTACTTGCATTGCAGATTTAGATGCATAAACATGGGCATGCGTCCCCAATGAGTGCATGTGCATGTAATTTAAATTTTGAGCGTATTCATGTTCTATTTACTTCCCTGTATATTGTCTGACCTGCTTTCTTTGGTTGTGTGGATTAGCACAGACAGTAGAAAATAACCTTACCAGGAAAGGAATCCTATTCTAAATTTATTGCTTACTAAAATTAATAGCAAGAACAACAACTTCTACATAAAAAAACATGTTAAATGCTGTCCTAAGGAACGTTATTAAAGAAAACTTGTCACATTATGAGATATTGAGACAGTTGACCAAATGTTTGTTCCAAAAGATAGATTTTTAAAAGTATCTTTAAGGTGGAGAGAGGTAGAGAGGCTGAGAGCTTTAGGGAGGAAATTCCAGAGCTTAGGGCATTGGCAGCTGAAGGCACAGAGCAATTAAAATCAAGGATGCTTAAGAGGCCAGAATTGGGGGAGTGCAGATATCTTCAGAGGGTTGAAAGGCTGGAGGAGATTACAGAGATAGGGAGGGTGAGGCCATGGAGAGAATTGAAAACAAGAATGAGAATTTTTAAATTGTTTAATGGAGTGCCAATGTACTCCAGCTAAAATAGGAGTGAAGGGTGAATAGAACTCGGTGTGAGTTAGGACAGGGACTGCAGAGATTTGGATTTGGATGATCTCAAGAGGCCAACAATCAAGCATGAAACAAGCAGAGAATTGGAAACAGGAGCAGGCTAGTTGGCCCTTGAGCCAGCTCCACCATTCAGTATGATCATGTGAGTTAATTACTCCACATTCCCATCTGCAGGCATAGGGGACAAATCTTGTAAAATAGATGGATGCACTTGGTGTAAATTCCTGTCAGTGTCAGGATGTGTTAGTGTGTGGCGGCACTCTGCATCAGTGCAAATTTTCTCCTATCAAGTTTTCCAACAAAAAGCTCTTTAGAGTTCGATTGTGACTATCAGTGTGCAAGATCAAGATCTATGATGATGGCTAATTTTGCTTTTGCAACTTACAGGCACCTCTGTTCAAGTCTGGTACATTCTATGTTGCCAACAACAGCATGTGACTTTTTTTTAATGCTAGTTGTTATTTAAGTCTCAGCAGTAGTTGTTTAATGTACTTTTTAAAATTACTTGAAAATGACACTGAAAATATCAGAGTAAATGAGATTTATTGCAAACTTTAATTGAAATAGCTTATTATATTAACAATGATACACTTGATCAAAGAAACCATTCACCATTTTCTCAGTGGTGCCTATTAAGTAAATCTTAATTTTTGAGGTGTTTTCCTATAAAGCTATTCTGTTTTTACTGAGGCTCTAACCTATTTTAAAAGAAAGGGTTAATATGTTTGTTCAAACAGCTGAGGAATAAGTTTGATGTGAGCATATTATACTTTAGTTTAAGGTAAATGTTTGTATGCTTTAGTGTCAGTACCATTTGTGTAATTATTGGTATCTGGCTGAGGAATAGGATTCAGTTTTACGGACATTTATCAACATCTTAATTTCAGATCAATGGCTGCACATCTAAAGTGAAACATATCCAAACTAAGACACATGAATCAATGACACTCGGGAACCGACAAATGTTCTTCAACTGTGTAAGGTCTGGTATCTACAATGCTTGGTACAGGTCATTTTGCTATAACGTGCATTTCGTTAATGCAACTTCGATGTAATGCGATTGACAACTTGAGGACACCATTTCTAAAGCACAAACTTTTAAAAGATGTTTTGGCTGTAACACAATTATATCACCAACACTTTAAGCGCTATTTCTACAGTGTGATTTTTCTATAATACAGGTTGCACATTAATGCAACTATCTCATTATAGAAAAACTATCTGTAGTCTCTACTAATGGAAAGTCCATTCTCTGTGTTAGTGTTGATGCACTCCTTGCTTCATAGCTCCTGTTTTCACAGTAAGAACAATGGATAGAAGTTCCCAAGGAAACTCTGAATCCTAGGAAACAGAGACAGAGCCTATGTTAGTCTACACAGAATGACAGGGGAATTTGCTTGATTTTTAAAGGTGACAATTTATAAAAATGTTTTAAGATGCGATGGAAGGGGTTTTCTGAGGTTAGAGAGTGGGGTAGTCTACCTGTTCCCTGATGCTCCATAAAACTGTTGGGTTGACAGCTCACAGTTCAACTTGCAGGGTTAGATTGAGAGAGCTGTCTGAGCCACATGAGAAGAAAATAAATTCCCAATTGAATTTAAAAGCTCACACTCGGCCCATGTGAATATTACATGACCCAGCTGAATCAGTGCACAAACTTTGCTTTAAACTCCAACTTAGAACTATTGAAAATGTAATGGTACTAACTGATAATCAATCATATTACCACAATTTGTTTTAAAGAAACCTCCACTGTCTGTTGTGCTTGGCCAGCAACAGAGAATGCACGCCAATGGTGGATTCAGCAAGTCAAGGATTGGTGTGTTACAAGCTAAAATAAACTGTATTATGTTAAGAGGTATAATAAATTCAGATACATTTGTTTACACATACGCATAATGGAAATAATATCCATTTGTTAAAATAAATTGACTTTCTTATTTTAATGTATGATGTTGGCTTATGACGATTCTTGGGAAGTTGTACCCCTGCTTTAACCCCACATTTGGCATAATGTCATTACAATATCCTGTAGTAAATTAACCACAAAAACAACAGAATGCTTATTTTCACAGCCCAATACTGAATGTAAGTGGCTTGACATTTGTACAGGAATATTGGAGTATCTGTGTAGTATCCCAGGATTTATCTCTACTGAAGACAGTTAATGGAGATTAAATGAAATACATCATGCTGGCCTTGAGCTGTTGTTCACCAAATGTGTGAAGACCCCTTATTTTCGACAGTAGTAGCAAATATGTGATGTAAAACAAAATCATTGCCTCCCAAAACTGATTGGCATGCAATGAAAGTAAGGCTTCAGGTCCCAAAGGAGAAGTTGTTTGATGATTCACATACAGAAAATCTCACTGTAGCACTTAATTCCTTCATTAGCATTCAAGGCGACCAATTGCAAGGGCTGGGAAAAGCATAGGCCTGACAACATGTCAATCTGGTTAACAGTGTCAGCAAGTCAAGAATTACAAAAACTGTTGTCAACTGTTTGAGGTTGTCGAAACACAAAAGACTGTATTCACCTAATTATAATGATGAATTTTGATTATACATCTGATTAGAATAAGCATTGTCATCATGGACTTAATGCTAACTTTAATTGAGATAGCTTAATGATTAAACTGAAGAGAGGAGGTCAGAGCTTTGCTTGGAAGATTTTCACGTCCTACTTCACCAAAGCCCTTCTTTTTTAATATTCAGTTTAGTGGAACATAGAACTCTGTGGGGCCTAAGAATTAGTCACTGCCTCCTAACTCTCTGAGATAATACTGGAGTGTGGGAGTTTACATCTGAGTGTTATGCCATCATCCTTCCTGGCTTCCTGATGTGTTTGAACCTCTTCATTCACTGTTTCCAGGTTTAAGGGACCACATTCCTGTTGCTTATTGCTTCAACCTCTTACATCCATGGCAGCTTCCTCAGCAAGACTGCCCTCGTTCTCATGTCCATGGCAAAGATCAAGTCACTTCTTTCTCTCAGACCCCACAGCACAGCCTCCAGGTGAAAATCCAAGACTCTGGGGTGGACTTTGCAGATCTACCTTCAGTTCTTCAGGTTGCTGAAGCCACTGGATTCAATAAGTAGCTTGCCTGACACAAAGAGAATGTCAAAATCTGAAAGAGATAAATGGAAAATGCTGGATGCCCTTGGGATGTCTAGCAACAGCTGTGAAGAGGCAGAGAGAGAGATAGCATTTCATCAACCATTCTGACCCTCGCTGGGGTGCCTTTAACTAGAAACCATTCGACAGACTCAGCAGGCTATCCCTGTCTTTGACCAGGGAACCCAGAATGGGGATGCTAATGCTGTGCTAAATTAAAGAAACATGGCAAAGCTGCCTGCAATTGGAAGTAGATTCTAGGTCCGCTGCTGGGTTCATGTGGTTCCATCTATACAGTATGTACAGTCAGTGCCTTGCCAAACCTAACTGAGGGGGGATATTGTTATAACAGAGTTGCAGGAACCAAAACTGGTGTGAGATTGTTCACTGAAAATGTAAACATTTTTTTATGATGTGGAGGTGCTTGTGTTGGACTGGAATGGATAAAGTTAAAAATCACGCAATACCGGGTTGTACTCCAACAGATTTATTTGGAAATACTAGCTTTCAGAGCGCTGCTCCTTCATCAGTTACCTGCAATGGTCTGAAAGCTAGTACTTCCAAACAAACCTGTTGGACTATAATCTGGTGTTATATGTTTTTTTAAACAACAAAGGAAAACATTTCTAAGATAGTTTTCTCACCAGTGTACAATTAGAAATAAGTTTTCTAATATTACTGCTGTAAAGTGAATGTATACTTATTCTTCCTTGATCAAAAACAGAATATGGACCAATCCTAGAGCAGTCACATTTCCACAAAATCTCAAACTAACTGAATACCTTCTCCACCAGATCAAGATGAAAATGCCTTTCTACGCAGAATAGAGAAAAGTACAGCACAGAACAGGCTCTTCGGCCCATGGTGTTTCTTTGTTTCATTGTCGTGAACAATACATTACAGAGGCACCTGCACATTTTATCTCTAGTTTAGGTGTTGTGGATTGATCCAAAATAATCAAATTCAGATTATTTTAGAATTGGAATTTGAATTTATGTTTATTTCTAGCAAATAAAATAAGGATAGCAACTGCAAAGCATATGAGTGGTGCCTTCAGTCATTCTCAAAAAACAAGGCTGTGATAATCATGGAGTCCAATTACAAGCCTTCCAACAACTTGAGTTACGCAGTCTTGGTACTCTGTCAGCTGAATCTGACACTTTCCTATGGAATAGATGGTCCCTCTGAGAGAGTTAGGTAGGTCTTTCATTCTGTGTCTTCCTCTCTCTGCTGTAGCTATCCATTTTCAGAAAACACCTACAAATTTAGCTTTGATATACTCCAGTCTTTGTTCATAGCTAGTGCATGGAAAATAATATAGCACAGAGATTTGTTTCATCAAATCATTTCAATGTTTCTCAGAACAATAATGGAGAATAGTCTTGTCACATTTGAATACCTTCTAATAATAATTCAATGGGGGACTTGAATATGCTAAACTGAATCCATTGTCATCTGTATTCATTATTCTGTTATCATTTTAAAAGAATCTTTCATTCCAAATTCTTTCCTTTTCATAGTTACTTAGGTTGAAGGGGATGGTTGCTACCTGCGATTAAATAACTCCTTCATGCAATTTATAAAAGAAATGATCCTCAAAGCATTAACGGATCATTGCTTCTACTGCAAAGCAAAGACCGAGTTCCCACTCCCACTCTTTTGTTCCAGAAATCTTAAAAGAAGATTTTTCTCGCAAATTACTTTGCTCAGCCATTAGGAATAGTAAATTAAGCAATCTCTTCTTTCGGGGGTAAAAAAGCCACAATAAATTATTGGAACTTTAGATTCAGGAAGTATTTAATGCTAGGCATAAAATAAACAGCCTGGTCTATATTGTGGATACAAAATTACAGATGCAATTTTATGTTCTGTAATATTTATTTCAGAAGTGAAAAACAGAAATGTTGACATTTATATTTATAATATTGTTAACCTAAGTCAGTTAGTACTGAGTATACAGCTAAGCTTAATAAATTTGTACTGGATTACATAAGAAAATGAAAAATATAGGATCTGATGAGAAGTGAATCATACTAGAATTTAATTTGCTACTGATGAAGTTGCAGAATGAATCACATCAGCAAAACATGCCATCATTGAATTGTCATCACATCGGGTTTCCTCTATAAAAGTAGATGGATTTTTCAAGTGACATCTTAGTGGAGACTGGGCCATTTTTATACTCCAGCTCAACAAAAAAAAAGGCTTTCATATTTATATCTGCTTTCATGATCTCAGATTGTCCCAAAGCTCTTTACAGCCAATGAAATACATGAAATGCTTTCACTGTTATAGGAAATATAGCAGTCAATTCATGCACAACATGCTCCCAATTACAACAATTAAATAACATGTCTTTATCAATTGAATAATAAATATTGGCTCGGGGATTGTAGATAACTTGCACGCTCTTGTTAAAATAGTGCCATATAATCTTTTTGAAATTCATCTCAGAAAGTAGATGTGGCCTTGGTTTAATATCTCCTCTGTAAGAGGTGTCCTCCAGCATGCAGTGCTCCCTCTGGAGTGTTCTGGAGTTCCAGCTGAGATTTTGTTCTCAAGTCTGAGCCACATCTGACACAAATAAATATAAAGTGAAATAGATACTCTGAAAGAATTGCTAAATTCTGTGCCATTGTTAACTAAAACTAATAACATGTGTAAAGCAGTCACATCATCTCCCTAACAAATGTGTGTTCATTTTGATTAACCCTTTAATGTGAATAGAATATCTTTGTGCTGAATCCCGTACAGAGGTTACTGTTTGAGTTTGCATATTCTCCCTGTGTCTGCGTGGGTTTCCTCCTGCTGTTCCGGTTTCCTCCCATAGTCCAAAGATGTGCAGGCCTGCTAAATTGCCCGTAATGTTCAGGGATGTGTAGGCTAGGTGCGTTAGTCAGGGGAAATGTAGAGTAATAGGGGTAGGAGAATGGGTCAGGATGAGATTCACTGAACCTCTTCGGAGGTTCAGTGTGGACTTGTTGGGCCAATTGGCATGTTTCCACACAGTAGGGATTCTGTTCTACCACAACTATATTTGAATGAAGGGATGTCAAGTTATCTGTTTATTTATATAGTTCGAAGCTAACAGTACAAGTCAAAGTGATACTTTTTGTGACTTAGTCTAATATAAATTAAAATGTTCTCACTATCTAAAATGTTAACAATTCTTGATTTTTTCAATACTTTATTTCTTTTTTCCTACATAGGGTAAATGATTCTCAAATGTTTCTAGATTAACAGATGAGCACTTCAAAAGCAATTTTAAAAATGTCTTCTTTAATTAGAATAGTATAGCATTATGTTTACAACTTCCATCTATTACAGCATTGCCACCAAAAGCAGCCCTCACATCAGCAACAGCTTCCTCATATAGTTAATAAAGAAGAACTGGTGTTGCTACTTTGATAGTGTTGAAAATTACTTCAGAATCTGGTTTCCTCATGGTGCCACCAGACATTTCATACCTGAGACAATCAGTACAAAACAGATAGTAGTCTCAAATACCAACAGCAGCTATATAAAGACAAATGAAAACAAGTTGGGGAAGAAATTTGATTGCACTGTATCGTTTTTGCAGGGGTGAAACCAATGTGTAAAGGTTCAATATAGCTGTGGAATATGCATGGTCACTTTTCATTTGAAGTGTACTGTACACCAGCTTGGGATGTTGGATTCCTCATTATATATTCTGAGTGCTGACTGGAGTGTCAACTTTGGCTGCTATGATATTTAAATAAGGAGCCCATTCTCATTGTAAGACCCTTTTGAAAAATTGCAATAAACTCCCTTAACAAAAACTGTGGCACCAACAAGCAGAAAGTATCTGGTGGAATGGTTCTTCAACTACGCACTAGTTGAATCCTGATTTGTCTGTTTAGGATAAGTTCCTCTATGTTCTGCAAATGTACTGTGGCTTCTGCTAATAGGTCTTTGCTTGTGCTGGACAGATTTTGTTTGCCTTTGAGTCAGTTTCATTTCAATTATGGGAGTCCTTGGGACTGGAGGAAAAGTCAAAGCAGGAAAAATGAAGGGAGAAAGTTAGACAACTTAAAGAAGTCAGAGGAAGAGGGCAAACAATGGTTGCCAAAGTCACAACATCAATTAAAAGAGGTCCCTGCGTGCTGTCCCCAGTGTATGTTTTCATGATAATCAAATTACTAGACTTTTCTGGTTTGTTATGATATAACACTTCACTCTCTGCCCCCTTCAAATTTAAGCAAGATACGATACTTCCTTTCTGCATTAGAAGAAAATTCAAATTGGAACAAGCTTTAGATATTTTTCTAATTATAACTTTGTAAATGATGAAAGCTTAATTGGTGCAATAAAAATGTTGACCAGGAAGCATCCAGTTTGCAATTCCATTACATTTCCTGAGTTATCCCAGAGTCTCAGAATAAATTAAAACCAGAATACACCATCATTTCTTACTGTTCTTTTACTGTATAACTCTATTGATCAAAATGCTAATGGATAAATATGTCAATCTCCTAATTTACATTAGATGATGGTCAATGCTATTTGGACACATTGCCAACCAAGTGCTACATGTTTATCATTTTAGAACTCTGGTTAAGTGTGATTACACAATATTATGATGGAGACTTTATTCTGTAATATTTTGTTCCACACATATGCCCTTGACCTTGTTTGTGCATCAGGAACATTACTAAGTCAAGTTGAAACACTTATAAAAGAATCAGAGAAAAAATTGGAGAGCATCCCAGGTGAGCTTCCCTCATTCGTTACAGTTTCAGACATCATGCCTCATAACGTTGAGGAGGGGTGAACTGGATCCCCAGAATTATCCACCTCACCTCCCCACCCACCCCTCTGTTTCTCACAACAAAGTTAATTTTCAAAGGATTCCTTCTCTAATGGAAACCTTTTCTCCTGGACCCAAGTGAACTTATGTTTTAAAAGGAACCATTTAACCAGGGTTTCTTGAATTAACAGAGAGAAAAAAAGTGAAAGCTTAAGGAAAAGATTTATGGATCAGTCTCTGAATTATTGTGAAGAACAGACATTTGAATGTTGCAGCTGTTATAGAAAAGGTTACCAATAGTATTGGAGTTAGTAGTTGAACACTCAATTTCAAAACTCCTGACGTTATAGATGATTGAAACTCTTTTGTTTTTCTGATTAATTTTGACAATGGCTGACTAAGAGTGGTAGAAAGTTTCTTTTATTTCTTTAGATGGAGGGTAGGTGTATTTAAGTGGCTGTTGAGCTGTGATACTCATCTGCCACTTCACAGCACACTAGTCCACACACTGGGATATCAGGCCATTAACACACACGGACTAATTTTTAAATTATTTTTTGCATATCCCTGGAAGGCCAAAACATAAATATTCTGCAAGATGTGGCTTTCTGCAGAGAGGGAGAGACAATCAACTCCCTTATGATCTCTTCCTGTTACATTTCATTCCCTGTTTGAGGTTTTCCTGACACTCTTCCTTCTACATTGTATAGACCGAGGAAGGGAGGTGGATTCAAAATGGAGAGAAAATGACTTTTATCCAGATACAAAATTTTCCAAGATATTTATAAACAGAGCCAACAAATTTCTACAAATACTTTTGGATTAACATCATGTATGTGAAGCTATATGCAACTGTTTTAATTAGAAATAATTCCACAGTCTATTAAGTAAAGTGCAATTTCTGGTCTATGTCCTTACTTCATAGCTTACTGTGGGTTATTTTAATTGTTAAAAATAAACATAAAGTAACAAGAATATTCTTATAACAGATAATATGGAGAGGCTAATGAGCCTTCTGTTGCATTTCCTCTCCTCCTCATATTCAGAGGGGGAGGGTAAGGGTTAAGTATCAGGGGTGGGTGGGTCAATGTAAATGATTGGGGAGAGGGTTGTCCATTTTATGATGACCTAGGAGTTAAAGCAGATTTTAATTCTCTAACATTTCCTGGTTAAGTAAGTGAGTCTGAATGCTCCAGGGTTTCCAAGTCTAACTCCAATTGGAAAGCATTTTTGGAGAGTCCTGGATTCCAGATAATCATCCATTGGAGGTTTGAACAGCTCTCAGTTTAGATTCCTGTCTGACTCGATTCAGTTCTCACTACGGCCTTGAAAATCTAGCCCTCAAGAGCTTATACCCAAAACATACTGAGGCAATCACTGGTAGGTACACAGCTAGGGGTGGGTTGGGAGTACATAGTGTTTTTGGTAGTGGTAGTTAATTATTTTCTAATTTGAACAAGTGAAAACTAGAAGGTCACCTGCACTACATTTTGAAAACCAGAATCCAAACAAGTACTGTCTTTTAGCTAACTTACTGATGAAATCTACTATTAGTAAATTATCAGTAAGCAAATTTGCTGCCATGATGATTTTATGTGTTCATTGTCAGCAATGCCATTGAAGTGCTCACTACAAACTGTAAAATATTGGTTTGACAGTGATGCTTGGTAATCCGTTCATTTATTATAGACTATTATCCAGGCTCCTTTTAATTTTAAAGTCATACAGGATTTGAATTTTTTTTCTGAATGCCATTAAATTCTAAAAAGTAAAACTAAATCTCAACAATTTTTCTTATTGTCACTGGACTCCAAAAACTTCTTATTAAAATATACCTGAATCTTGTATTATCATCCTGAATGTAAGTACTTAATATTTCAGCATGGCATTTCAAGTAGATTTTTGTGGCGACAGCCAGTACTTTTTCTATACTTGTGGGAGGCATATTGCTTGGATCAGTGCACAAATTGACTAGAACTTCATTGTTTCATTGGGCTGAAGCCAATTGGGGGCTTTACAAATAGTTTTGGAGAAGACATAAATCTTTCAAAGGTCACTTCCATGGGAATTTCACATAATTACAATATACTTTCTTGGTATGTATTATTGGATACGTTTATCGGTGCATTCATTAAATACTTTATTTATTCATGATGCATTCACACCTTTCACCCAGTTCTATTAATTATAGGTTTTGAATTTCATGGGCTAGTCAAAAACCTAATAGGTGTTGTACAAAACCTCTTTTAATAGCCTAGAAAATTCTGTTGTCACTGGCTGTAAGATTAGTGTCCATTTTCATCACTTTAAGTTTCTCTCAGTGAGAGTGTTCCTCAGCAGCTCTCATATGATTATGACAATCAACACTAAATGCACTCTTCCTGGAACAAAGCAAGGAAATTTATTTCATAAACCCCAAAAGAAGAAAGTTTGGGACCATTAAAGGTAATACAGTCAGTTCTGCTATAACGCTTTTGTTCTGTACTCGTGCAGAACGTGTTATAAAAAAATTGCATAATAGCAGCACCATTTAAACCAGTGAGGCTGGAATCGCGTTATAACCAATATATGCTTTAAAACTTGGTGCTTTAGAAACAATGTCTCCATTTCGTCAATCTTGTTATAGCGAATTCATGTTAACAAACTGCACATTATAGCAGAACAACCTGTATGCTCAATTTCATTACAGAAATTTAATGTTAAGGGTGCATTTACATCCTAATAATTTGAGCCTGCCTACAATGTGCATTTTCTATTATATATTTGCTTAATCAGTGTCTCATTGCAGATGGTTTTTGAAGAACTTTCCAGTGTTTGAATCTTTTAGGTGAAGTTACTTCAAAGCCAAATAATAGTAAACTGAATCATCTCAAAGTAGCAGGACATTGAGAAACATAAAATCGGATATTTAGTAAAATCTATCCTATGGCAATTGCTAACCTGTTATAACAGGAATACCGATAGGTATGTTGCTTTACAGCTCCCTATCCTCTAAGCTCGTGTAGATTATGAACCAGAATAATATCATGTAAAAGTTACTTTAAACAAACAAAGAAGAAATGAAATACTGAATGTTAGCTGTTGACCATGTATTAGAACAGGAAACTATATATGCAAATAAGTATATTTAAGGACTATTAAGCATAATTTTTTGAGCATATTGGAATCCTGTACCGTGGTCTTTGCTGAATTTGACTTTAACACTGCACTCAAAGTTGATGTAATTATATTTCTTACTTGAGAAAGGATGTACCGGCATTGGAAGAGGTGCAGACGAGGCTCACTAGGTTGATTCCGGATTTGAGAGGGTTGACTTATGAGGAGACATTGAGTAGGCTAGGATTATATTCATTGGAATTTAGAAGGATGAGAGGGAATCTTATAGAAATATATAAAATCATGAAGGGAATAGATAAGATGAAAGCAGGGAGTTTATCTCCACTGGTAGGTCAAACTAGATCTAGGGGGCATAGCCTCAAAATAAAGGGGAGCAGATTTGAGACTGAGTTGAGGAGTTTCTTCTTCACCCAAAGGTGACTCTGTGGAATTCCCTGCCCAGTGAAGCAGCAGAGGCTACTTCGTTGAATGTTTTCATGGTGAAGATAGGTAGATTTTTGAACTATAAAGGAATTAAGTGTTACGATGAGTGGGCTAGTAAGTAGAGCTGAGTCTACGAAAAGATCAGCTATGATCTTATTGAATGGCAGAGCAGGCTCAGTGGGCCAGCTTACTCGTGCTCCCAGTTCATATGTTCTTATATCACGTTGGACCATATCCACCAAGATGTTGAGTGGTGTGAAGAATGTCAATTCTCTGTAGATGCGAAAGTAACTTTCAGTAATGGAAGATATTACCTTGTTGTTTTTCAGAGTAGAAGTCTATTGGAAAAAATTTGACACTAAAATGTAACCAAAAAACCCTCTTAAAATCAGTTGACCTGCTCCTTGTCAGAATTATAAAAAGGTTCACTCACATTTCCTTTTTTGGAATTACTGAGATCTCACACCTCAGGGCAGACCAGTTTCTCAGAGGAACCTGTTGATATGCGTTAAGCCTCTCATCAGCTTATGGAAGGGATTTACTGTCTGGCTCAGGTACCTGAAAATATTGGAGCATTGTGATATTTTTCAGGCACAGCCCCCTGGAACTGATTACTTAGGCCCTCATTTGCCATTTGGAAAATGGATGCAATGTTAGTTTCCAGCCCATTAATTGCAAATTTTATAATAGTGGATATCTATTGGTAACTCGGTGAAGTGTCCTACATACATCTGAATAAAATTTATTATATCAAAAGTCAGCAACTAGTCAGGAAAACTAATAGGATGTTATGGTTTATTATGAGGGAAATTGAATGCAAGAGTAGGGAGGTTATGTTTCAGTTATACAGGACTTTGGTGAGGCCTCATCTGAAATATTGCGTACTGTACATGTCACTGTAATTATGAATGGATATTCATGTGTTGGAAACAGTTCAGAGCACGTTTACTAGTCTAATACCTGGAATAAGTGGATTGCCTTATGAGGAAAGGCTAGACAGGCTAAGTCTCTATCCTCTGGAGTTTAGAAGAGTCAGAAGTGACTGAATTGAAACATATAAGGACCTCGGGGGAATTGACTGGTATATGTTGAAAACATGTTTTCTCTTGTGGGACAATCTAGAACTGGGGTCTTGGTTTAAAACTAAAGGGTGACCCATTTAAGACAGAGATGGGGAAACTTTTTTTTCTCTCAGAGGAATGTGAACCTTTGGAATTCCCTTCCTCAAAAGGCAGTGAATGCAGAATCTTTGAATATTTTTTAAGGCAGACACATGTTTGCCAAAGGATGAAAGATTATCAGGGATTTTCCCTGTGGGGGGAGTCCAAAACTAGAGGGCATAGGTTTACGGTGAGAGGGGAAAGATATAAAAGAGACCTAAGGGGCAACCTTTTCATGCAGAGGGTGGTACGTGTATGGAATGAGCTGCCAGAGGAAGTGGTGGACGCTGGTACAATTGCAACATTTAAAAAGCATTTGGATGGGTATATGAATAGGAAGGGTTTGGAGGGTTTTGGGCTGGGTGCTGGCAGGTGGGACTATATTGGGTTGGGATATCTGGTCGGCATGGACGGGTTGGACCAAAGGGTCTGTTTCCGTGCTGTACACCTCTATGACTTTATATGTAAGAATGTAGAGTTGAGGTTAAAATCAGATCAGTCATGGTCTTATTGAGTGGCCTGCTCTTGTTCCTTGTTTGTGTGTAGGTCTATATAGAAGCAACCCATTGCCCTCCTGTGTTAGAGGTCTCCAAGTCCCAATGTATCAAGGGTTATGGTGAAATGTTCTTTATGTCTGTTGTGACTGCTGATGAATCAGATAATTAAGAAGCAGTTTTGCCTCTGAAAGTTCCTACATAGGCTCATTATGCCCAGTCCAAATGGATCTAGCAATAGTAGGAGTGATCATTGCCGTTGCAGCCATTCAAAGATGACGGATACAAATTGAAACGATATAAAGGTGTCAGCCAACCCAAGATCAGCAGCTATCTCTCATGGCTGCAAAAACAGCTTCCCTATGAAGAGTCCATAAGTCATTGGAGCATAAGTAGGCCAATCAGCCCCATCAAGTCTGCTCTGCCATTCAATGAGATCATGGTTAAAATGACAATCCTCCGCTCCACTTTCCTGCCTTTTTCCCATAACCCTCAATTCCCTTACAGATCTCTTAAGAATCTATTTCAACCATAAATATAATTAATGACCCAATCTTGACAGCTCTCTGTGGTAAAGATTTCCACACATACCCTCTGAGAGAAGAAATTCCTCTCATCTCAGTCTTAAATGTATTAATCCATATTCTGAGATTATGCCCTATGATTCTAGACTGTCCCACAACGAGGAGCAATCTTTTGCATCTATCCTGTTAAGTCCCCTAAGAATCTTATATGGTTGCATCAGGTCAGCTCTTATTCTTCTAAACTCCAATGAGTTCAGGCCCAATCTACTCAACTTACAAGACATTCCCTCCACACCCAATAACAGCCTAATGAACCTTTTCTGGACTGCCTTCAATGCCAGTAAAATCATAGCAGAAGATCCCTTCAGGATTCAAAGGAGAAAAATAAAGAAGGCCCAGAATCTATTGACCTCATTGCCATTTCCTCCAGATGAGTGATGTACAGTACTATCACAAAATGAGGATGTACCAGGACACCAACCTGTGATGGCATGATTGTGTCTCTTGCAGGAGTAGGACTTAGGGGAGTGGGTGGCCAACCTATTTGAGTCCCAATCAAGATGGCAGCAGGACTCAATGTTTTTGTGAATGAGTGCTTCCAAGGATCCACTTGTGGACCTTGTGGAATCTCCCATATCGTGAAGTCACACATGTGTGAATACTGTTACTGATGTGATTTGTTTCAGATCAGGCCATTTCATCTTGTTTTCCCCCGATGAAGACAGTGCTGCAGGCCAGGCAGGAGGTTTGGCAACATCGCTGGTATCCAGCAGCTACTCAGTGTCATAGACTGAACACACATTGAAGGCACCACATTATAATGCTGGTAATTCATGAATAGAAAGGGTTCCACTTGGTCAATGTCCAACTCACTGATCATTATCATCCCATTTCAGAAGTCTAAGAAGTTGTCATAATGCCTATATCCTTGACAACTCTCAACGCTGCTCTGTTCAAAGGGCTAGTGCATCATAATGATGGCTGCTGAGAATCATGAGCTACTCTCTGCAACCATGCTTGATAACTCTATGAGTAGCTGTAATGCAGCCCATTCTTGCACCAGGGTCTTGAACCATTGGGAATGATCTCAGAATATGGGATCATACATTTAAGACTGAGATGAGAGGAATTTCTTCTCTCAGGCTATCTATGGAAACCTTTACCACAGATTGCTGTGAAGGCTGGGTCATTAATTACATTTATGACTGGGATAGACTCTTAATCAATAAGGGAATCAAAGGTTATGGGACAAATCTGTTCAAGGTGAGGTTCCAATGTTTGCATCAATTTAAGGGGGCTTCGCAGTAAAAGGGGAGTTGATGACCTACTGGTATTATTACTAGACTATTAATCAAGAGACCCTGGTAATGCTCTGGGTTCTGGGTTTGAATCCTGCTGCGACAGATGGTGGAATTTGAATTTAATCAAAAATTTGGAATTAGGCGTCTAATGATGACCATGGAACCATTAGCGATTGTTAGAAAATCTCATCAGGTTCACTAATGTCCTTTAGGTAAAGAAACTGCTGTCTTTACCTGGTCTGGCCTTCAAGTGACTCCAGGCCCACAGCAATGTGATTGACACTCAATTGCCTTCTACATAATTAAATTTGGCAATAAATGCTGGTCTAGCCAGTGACACCCACGTGCCATCAATGAATAAAAACAAAACCCCAGTCAGAGTGTGCCACAAAATCCTAGCAGGGTGTTCTCTGCACAACTGAAGCTGGCAAAGAGGGAATGTGATGGATGCTGAAGAGCTGGGAGAACTGTAACAGTCCTCCAAGGAGGAGGAGGAGGACATTGAGCAGGAGGAACATCACATTCAGGACAATAGAGTGGTGTAGGGTCAGGTGCAACAGGCCAGACAGGACTGAATTGACATCTGGCTACAGTACATAGCACTCTTTCAGTCAGCATTCTAATATCTCTGCATTTTAATGACATTATTAATGACTGATTTTTCAAAAAAGTCCCACAGCCCTTTAAACATAGGCTGCTTATGTCAGTTGAAAAATCTCTCAACATAACTCCTGATGCCTTTCCCTGTGGATACTGGGTGAATTGGCATAAAGGATGAAAGGGCAAATAGTGGGCAGGAGGCATGGGCTAACCAGATTATTATTAAGTGACATATAAAACTATAAGGGAGAATGAGATCAGTACAGTAGTGTGATTTCACATTAAGTTGAAATGGTGACCTGAAGGCATGATGGAGAAAGGTGAGAGCATAAGCTGGCATCAAATGGTCATGGGAGCAATGAAGGGCCATGGGTTGGGTAGGGTCTTAAGTTGATTTTAAGTTGGCAAGGGATGTGAGGGGCATGGAACTGGTGGTGGGCAAATTATAATGATGGATATTGATGGCGTGTGATAAGTGACAGGCTTAATATTTCACAAAACAATTGGGATGAAGTTTCAGGGAACCAAGGCAAGGCTTTTAATCAGCCTGTCTCAAAACTAGGCAACCCCTGTGACCACACATAGTTTGTACCAGGGGGAGGGATGGACCACTCCAATCCCATCCCATCCCTCTGGAAATTAAATCCAATGAGACATTTGTTCCCAAATTAGTGCAGCAAAGTTTCCCAACTCTCACTATACACCTCGGGAGAGTGAAAATCTAGACGGATCAGAGGATCCTGCTTTAATCTGTTGCCTTTAATTTAAGTTAAATGGAGTAACTTGGAAAGAGGATGGGGTCTCCTACCAAACCTGACTAGGCCACATGAATTCAAACTAAATCTGCACTGTAAACAGAGCCACATACTTATAGAGGCAGATTGAAATATATTCAAGATAAAGTGGATGCCAAGGAGGAGGTAGCTAGCCTTATTCCTGACAAGGGTCTTTAAGGCAGTCAGACTGAGAGATCTGGGGCAAGAAGACCCACAAAAGCTGCTGCCAAGCCAAGCAGGTTAAAAGGACTGACCTTGTGTTCATCACCAAGCAGTGACTGAAGACTACAAAAACAGCAAAGGGAAATTCTCGATTAGAAATTCATTGAATTGTGCACAGAAGATTGAGTGAAGGGGTCTCTGTTTAAAAGGAGATTGAAAAAGGCACAGAGCGAAGAGATTCTGCTCATTCCAGGCAGATCTTGGGACCTAAACCATGAAATCATGTTGTGCAGTCTTTTGAATCTGTGATTGGAAAATTGTATCTCATTTTAAAAGTTAAGGCTCCTATAGAGATTGTAATAGCAGTGTCTGTTTAATGTAGGAGACACAGTAGCCCATTTCTCCACAGCAAACTCTCACAAATAGCAATGTGGTCATTCTCTTTCTGTGATGTGAACTGAGGGATAAATATTGGCCAAGATGTTATGAATACTTGCAGTGCTCTTCTAAATAGTGCTGCAGGATATTTAGAACCCAGCCAAGCAAGTGGTTGGGGCCTTCCAGGCAAATGATGACACCCACACCAAGGGTGCAACCCTCCTTTGGTTCTGTACTGAAGCATCAGCCTTGACCTTTTGTTCTTAAGCTCTGGAGTGAAACCTAAGGACAGAATCTTGTAACTGGAGGCAAGAGTGCTGCCAACTGAACCATGGCTGACACAGTCTAAATCAATCATTCTCACTTAGTGTGATCTAGCTGTAAGAATACCGTGCAAATTAAACATCTACAGACCCAAGTGGTAGGACTTAATGGCGAAAAAGGAAAACAACTTTCTGAGCTACTCATGGAAGGCTTAATGATGGAAAGTGAAAGAAAACAAAAATCACCTTGCAGGGCTGCTCTCCTCCATGGTTGGGGTTTGAGACAGATGAGAAGAAGCAGCATTCTGCTCCAGGCACAGATAAACCTCTTCTTGAGATGCGGTTGCAAACGTGGACAGTACTTCATTCTCCAAGGCTGGCATTTCTCCATCCAGAGAAATATTTCTGTCAAAATTGTATAAACAGCAAATGACTTGACCATTGGAACCACTAAGGAGAAACAATATGCCACAACTGAAGCCTTAAGGTCACTCTTGCAGAAAAAGAGACTAAACCTCAAAGTTTCAGTATCAAAATGAGTTGCTACCTAAATTTGAAATGGCTTCTAACTCAGATTTTTAAAAGGAAAATTGCAGACAGAATCTGAAGGGGAACATGACCAAAGCACACAAGAACAAAGATTAGGCTGCATTAATAAATGGTTTAAGACAGTCCCCATAAATTATCTTCATGAAGCTGACCCATAATAGATGGAGTAAAAGTGATAAAAAGGAACTGTCCACATCAGTGTTTCATAACTGCTTCAGGCAAATAATAAGCAAGTGCTGTATAATGTCCACATCACCAGTGGTCTATTATTTAATTAGGCCCTAGAGTGTTTCTCTAACTTCACCTTTTTTTCTTATCAGATTCCATCTGAGAAGGGGGCTGTAATGGATTAGTATTAATTTTGAAATACATTAAAAATAGCCGAAAGGCTGTCTGATGATTTGGTTGAGTTTGACTATCTGTTCTTCAGTGCTCATTTGATGAATGGAGTGTTTTATTGGCACACATAGGCTCTGCTTGATCACTGCTTAACTCAACTATCAATCAGCAACAGTGTCCACCTACCACATCACAACAATTGGGAGGAACTGCTGCTGAGCTTTATGTTCAGATCTTCTACAGCTTGCTTTAGGAATTTAGGGGCCTTAGAAAGGTTAGTTACAACACAGAGACATAAGAAACAGAAATCATTTTGCCTGTTTTACTATTTATTAAGTTCATTCTTAATCTTCAACCACAACTCTATCATCTCACACTGAACTATAATTCCTATACTATTCAAAAAGAAATCTGCCAATTGCTGTCTTGAATATATTCCATGTTATGGGGTTTCCTGTACAAACAGTTCCTTCCCATTCTTCCAGCCAGGATTGACAGTCCATCCATTGTAAATATTTAAAGCTCCCTTAATCAGTTTTGCCATGTTCCTAATTATCATGTTCAGAGATGTTATCATGTACCCCTGGAGAAGGTGGGAACCAAACCCTGGTCTCTGATTCAAGGACAGAAGCACCATCACTGCACCACAAGACCACTGCCTGGTGCCTATTCTAGGCAACACATTCAATAACTGGTTCACTAATGGAATAAGTGAAATATCATGTCAAAATCAACAGAACTTATCTCTTTAATAAGCAAGTAATTTTGATAAGGCGAGGTAGTGAGGTGGTGGTAATAACTAGCAATCCAAAGGCCAGACTGATGGTATGGGGAAGGTGGTTCAAATCCCAATAAAGCAACGGGAATTTAAATTAAATTAATAAATCTGGAATGTCAAACTCGACTCAATAGTGCTGGCCTCGCTTGTGACACCCACATCTCATGAACGAATATCAAGAAATGTTTCCATTAATTGGAGATTTGTCCTCTGTTGGATATCACAGAGAGGACCAAACTGTTGAATCAAAAAGTGAAAATCAATTAAAGTGAAGATTGGCACAGTCTTCTGTTACCTGTAAGATTATTAATTATAATGGAACATATCACAGATTTTTATGGTACGGAAGATTAATAACACAAGGACAAGTGATAAAAGTGATACAAGTTCAAAAACTTGTCACAAGTGACACAATCTGCTATTGTAGTATGCCAATGCATAAACTGTCCCAGGAGCGAGTAAAACTGTTTGTTTCTTATTGGATCTGAATGATAACAAGGCACTTGCCTCAACAGTTAGGGGACTAGATTGTGTTCATATAGATAGATTATTTCAATTAGAAAGGTCATGAAGTACTAGAGGTCATGCATTTAAAATTACGTAAGTGTAGAAGTAGGTTGGCTATTGGATGTTCCCTTTATAGATTAGATTCCTTACATTGTGGAAACAGGCCCTTCGGCCCAACCAGTCCACACTGACCCTCCGAAGAGTAACCCACCGAGACCCATTTCCCTCTGACTAATGCACCTAACACTATGGGCAATTTAGCATGGCCAATTCACCTGACCGGCACATCTTTGGACTGTGGGAGGAAACCGGAGCACCTGGAGGAAACCCACACAGACATGGGGAGAACGTGCAAACTCCACACAGTCACCCGAGGCTGGAATCAAACCTGGAACCTTGGTGCTGTGAGGCAGCAGTGCTAACCACTGAGCCACCGTGCTGCCCCCAGGGGATATTTGGTTAATGGAACCAGCTACTAGCTAATACAGTAATTGAAGATTCACTGGATGTCTTCAAAGGAATGGTAGGCTAATTCCTAGGTGGGTCTGAGATCATGCCATACAACAGGTAGAAAATATATTAAATAGCATAACGTATAGACAAGGCAAGACATTCTCTTGACTGGTTTTGATCACTAAAGAAAGTTTCAGAGGAATTTTCAATGTTACATTATTCATCTCTGCCATCTGCTACTGAAACCCTGATTTGTTTCTACAAGATTTTTTTTTAAAGAGTAAAATTATTAAGACCCACTTCTAGATTAGATGGGACTTGAACCAGAGTATCCTAGCCCAGAGGTGAGGACGCTGAAACGTGAGTGCTCAATTGTTGCTTCTATACTCTCCTAACCAACCTGCATCTTAGCTCTTTTATAAATTTGTAAACTCGTAAACTCAATCAAAACTTTATGTTCACATTCTCACTTGCTCCAGTTTCCATTCACACATTCCTGATGTTTTCACCGACCTGCATTGGCTTCCACTCAGGCAACACCCCAATTTTAAAATTCCCATCTTTCTTCTAAAATCCCTCAATATCCATACCTCTCTCTTTCTTTGTAACCTCCTTCAACCCTGAAATCTGTTTGCTGTAAGCTGTGTGAGCATACAAACAACACAGCAAATGGAACATAGCATGCAGGCAAACCACAGGCATGCACAAGCAATGCTCACTTTAAAATGTACACATCCATGACTATTTTTGCTCTGAAGGAGACAATGCAGATCTATAACTGAATGAGCCCTGCTGACAAAAGTTCGATGGCACATTGCCTCCAATCCTTTGAGACACTGCTCCTCTGATACTGACCTCTTGCACATTCTTGATTTTAATTACTTCACCATTGATTGGCAGCTGTGTCTTCAGCTGCCTGGATCCTCAGTTCTGGAATTTCCTCCCTAAACTTTTCTGCCTTTCTATCATTCTTTCCTTTATTAAGATATTCCTTAAAATCTCTCTTTGTCCAATCTTTTGGTTATCATTCTTAATATCATGTGGTCCAGGATCAAATTTTTGTTGATTCACTTTTTATAAAGGCCTTGAAATGTTTAATGCTGTTAAAAGCACTATGTAAATGCAAGTTTGTGTTTTTGTGAATTGGCCATATATATTTTTAAAAATCTGCTTTGTGACCTCTCCCAGGAGAAGGGATTATGTAGCTGGTGATGGGATTTATAAATCATGTTCCTTATGGGTTTTTGGTGATACGTGACAGACTCAATGGACCAGTTGATTTTATTTTCCCCTTCATCTGCAGTATATTTACAACAATCCACCTACCCTTATTTTCACCATGACATTCGTTTCTCCACTTCAACTTTTTGAACGCAGCATTGGATGGAAATTTGGCATGAAGACCTGAAGGCATTTCTCCTTGATCTAATAGTGATGATTTCAGTCCACACACATTCAGGATAAATAAAATCTAAAGCACATGTCGTAACCCTACATTAGTACTTCTCATTGTGAATATCTTCATGTCTTATTGCTCAGAAAGAACAGGACGAAGATGTGTTATTGTCATGGACACATATCAAATTTGCTTGCCATTAATGCACCATACTTACTGACTTGAAAACTAACACTTCTCCAATACTTATTCTCAGACCATCTGCACATTATTTTCAATAAAGATTTCTATTTTTAAGAGTTGCCAGTAAGACAAATAGGCTACTGTTTTCATCAAATGTTTCTTCTAACTAATCAGAAATTATTTCACATTAGACTGAATCTACAAAAAGTCTCCTTTGACCACACACGTCCACTTTCAAATATCAAGAATGCACTTTCTGCTTCAACCCAATCTTCCTGTAACATTTTCCATTTGTTTTGCTCCAATCACTAATATAAACTCACAATGGTAAAGGAAGAATGAGATGTGCAAATTTGAGGTTAATTAGGCATATTCCTGTGGGCTTTTATGTACATGTGGCAACAGCATTTTGACATTTCTATTGAAGTGCACCAGAATTCCTTATTTAACACCTGTTAGCCCTAATTTTGTTTCCGGAGAAGCATTCCACTGGACACACTAGATTTCAAATCATTTATCACTTCTAAAGTGTTTCCACATGTTTCGAGAACTAGCTGTGCCCTGGGCACATCTTTTTTCCGACTGCATGAAAAAGAACTTGTTGCCCTGAAAAATGTCCTATCTGCTATGTTTCTCCGTGCTGATGTCTGGCAGTTATTACTTTAAATTATGGATCACTCGTATGAAGGGACGAGGGAGGGAGGGGATTAGTGCATGCCAATAGTGCAGTGCAATAATTTGAAGACACAGTTGCTTCGAAATGATCTTGGTGGGATATCTGCCAATAAACAAAGAGCAAATGTCCTTTTCTGTGAGTGAAATTGTTGTGAGGCCTGCAAGGCCCCAGGGAGTCACTAAAAATGTCAAATATGTTACAGGGCAGAAAGAGTAAGAGTGGCACCAGCATGATTACACAGGTTAAAAAAAGGAAAGAGAAAAACCTGCAAATACCAGAGCTAGAAATTGCAAGTAAAAGCTGCACAAGCTCAAGGTCTGTAACTGTGTTTTATTCCACTGCTAGCAGCCAATGCAAAGCTCTTTCAGGTACTGTTCAGCACTAAAAAGGTCAAGATAGTAAAAGTCCATGGGATCCAAATGAAAAAGCCAAGATGGATACAGAATTGACTCGGTGGCAAGAACAAATAGTAACAGTCAATGGGTATTTTTGTGCCTAGAACTGGGGTTCCATACAGTATCAGGTTTCTTACCTTTTATAATATATGTCAATGATGTAGACTTCAATGTAGGAAATATGATTTGCAAATGATGCAAATATTGGCTGTGCAATTGAGGGTGAAGAACAAAGCTGTCAACTGTGAGATGTTTTCAAAGGGCTGGTCAGGTGGATAGAAATGTGGCAAACGGAATACAGTCATGAGAACAATGAGGGAGGGAAAATTTGGGAAAGAAATACCCGAAAAATGGTTGAATCCTGAGAAGTTTAGAGAACAGTGCATTTTGGAATTCATGACCACAGCTCCGTGAATGCAGCAAAACAGGTAGATAAGGTGATTAAGAAGCATAGAAGATACTTCCTTATTATGTCAGACATAGATTATCGCAACATGGTGGTTATGTTAGAACAATGTAAAACATTAGTCAGGCCAGAGCTGGAGAACTGGAATATGACTGGTTCTGATCACTGAATTACAGGGAGGATGTGATTGTTGTAGAGTACAGAGGAGATATATAATGATATTTACAAGACTGGAAAGTTGAAGCCACGAGGAAAGATTTGATGTACTGGCATTGTTTTCTTAAGAGTAGAGGAGGTTCAGCAGAGATTTAATTGGGTGTGTAAAATTACGATGGACCTACAAAAAGTGTATTGGATGGATCTATTTCTGTTAGTGCAGAGATTAATAACTAAAGGGTATAGAATCAAAATATTTGGTCAAAAAATCAAGAGTGAGTCAAGTAGAAATCTTTTCAGGCAGAGGGTGGTGCAAATCTAGAACTCACTGCTTGAAAGGGTGGTCATATCAGAAACCTACTTTGCATTTAAAAAAATATAATTGGATATGGACTTGAAGTGCTACAGCCTACTGGGTTATGAACCAAGAGCTGGAAATGTGGCAACAGGTTGGACAGTTATTTTACTCTGCACACACAAGGTGGGTTGAATGACTCCCTTCTGTATTATATAACCAGCTCACAGGGTCTAAATATTGACCACACTAAAGACAAGTGTGAAATGCTCGCTCCAAATTGCAACCACGCCATTGATTTTTGGTACCACTTTGGTGCACCTGTCAGTTAGATATATGTCCCATTTTCTCATAATTTCAAAACTAAGGAAGAGATGGTCTATTCTCTCCTAATAATAAAATGTAACCATCCTGCAAGCAAAGTTCTGCAAGTTTGTTAATATATCTGTATGTGACCTATATTCCCAGGCAGAGTGGAGGATGTGGTCTTCAATGTGATATGGGTTTACAAGTTTTATGTTGCTTTTACTTGGTGGCCCATTAGATTCTGGGGACTTGTGACCAAAGTTATCTAATAGGCAGTAGACCATCTGTAAAGGATTTTCTGATAGTTTATTAAATTTTAAGAAGCAGAAATTCTGATATGATACATTTGTTAATTAGACATAAATGAAATGTAACCCATGAGATTTGATGAAAGTTGACTTTTACTAGAGGAAAAACAGCCTATTGTAATGGAATGTGTCAATCTCATTAAAGTTGTGGAGGCAGCATTTTTTTCTCTAGCCAAAGTGTCCAGAACTCTTCCCTGGGTCATCCCTCAATCTCTCCTAATCCATCTTCCATCTGAAGAAGACAGCACCATAATGAACACTGTCCCCTAAAAGAACCATCTCTGATTCTGAGCACTTGTTGATACACCCTATTGTTGTCGTTGGCAATCTATGTTATGTCAATCAATTGTCTAAATGCTTGTGCATGGGACAACTACTCATAACTTTAGAATAACCATTGTCTCCTCATGCATCTTCATCTGAAGATTAACTTTCACTCTTGTGGGCAAACAAACCTTTTATTTGACTAAATACTGCATCGATGTAGGGGATATCATGCCTTATAATTCATTGACATCAGCTTATATGTCATAGTGGTCTTGGTGGTATTTATTGTCACCTTTCTTTTATCCATGTTTATTGGAGATTGCCAAACATAAACAAAGGAATTAATTGGTGTAGCAGCAGAACATGAACTCTTACACTAAACAAGAAAAATTACAAAAATTCAGTTTTAAAAGGGCTCCAATTTCTAACAGCCCCACCACTATAACAGGGATGGATCAGGATATCTTTGTTGAGATGATTTCTGCTTGCATTAAAACTTCTTTTACAAATCTATCGTATGTGATATTTTACCTATGCTCACTCTTGTAGCTCAAGTATTTTAGACCTCTTGTAAGATGATTAATGTAAAGAAATTAAGAGGAACTTTTAATCTAATTTGAATGAATTATTAACAATGAACATTTTTCAGAGTAATTCTTTTTAAATAAGTAAAAGTAATTTATTATCAGACTTCCACTAAAAGTGGTCTGAATCCACAAGCCAAATCACTGATGATTGGAACTATGACATAATACGCTGTGAATAGAAGAAAAATATGTTAGTAGCCTCATATTTCACGTCATTGAAGATAACTGGGCAATGGACTGAGATGGTGAGCTGATGTAGTAAATATTCCATTGCACAGTTCTTTGAAGTGTTTGTGTGCAATGAAGGCTTTATCAGATCTGTGATAATTGCGCACTTGCAAACATGGCTGTTCTGAGTAGAAATCTGGTCATACAATACAAGTGTATTTCACAGCATGATTCATTTCTGAAGCTGATAAATGACTTGGGTTTGTCATGTGGCTTGGGCTGCAGGTGTTGGGGTTGGGAAGGCACAGTACTCCTGCAAGGTCAATAGTTTGGGAGGAAGTCAGGGGGCGTTGCTGCTGTGAAGGCGCTCACAGCAGCAGTGATTGTGAAGAATGCCCTCAAGAAATTTTGAAGACAAAACCAAATGTCTTGGGAACAATGTTACCAAGAGTAAGGTTAAAAACAAATACAACGGTTTGTACTTCATCTTGTCCTGTTGAAGTGTTAGCTGTCTTCATTCTTTAAGGATATTGTATCTGGAAGAACCTGCTTTTCATAAAGGTTCAATTAAAAAGAAGTAAACATTTCTCATTTACATAAAATTAATGAGCATGGTTCTCACTAAACATGACTATCACATTGTATGTAAGCTTACCTTTTTTGGATGAAGTATCTGACAGCAGACTAATGTACTTAATTGAAAAATGGCTAGTGAAAATGTGTATTAATCTGATATGACTTAGGTTAATAGCAAAGAGCACAAAACTGCTAATTTGAATTTCATTAAGAGGTTCTGTTTTATCCCCTTCTGAATATCTTAACCTTTGAAAGTCCTTTAAGCAGGCTTAATTCTATATTTTGGGAAAAGAAAGGGATTATTTGAAAAGATGACTTGGGTATTTAATGGAGGTTTACAATGATCATCATTATTTGAACTCTGATACACCAAGTAGTTGTAAATTATCCTATTGGCTGAGTTGGATACATAGAATTGAAATATGAGAAAGCTCCTAAGTCAGCAGATAATAAAACAAAATAGTAAACACTGTACAGGGCTTCTCTGGATTTAAGTAACAAATATTTCCTTTCTCCCAGCAGTGGTGCTTTGGAAGCTTGTTGGTACCAGCAGGAGTGTGTCAACACATGCTGCAATTCATGATTCCATTCCATTACAAGTGCTTTATTATGTTAATTGCCAGTTTCTAGCAGCAGAGAGCATGCTGGGAGCACAGCAAGCTCTATTAGCCTCAGAGGCATCTTCAAGTATTAGTCATTTTGTCTGTATATATACAAAAATGGAATACATACAGTAAACAGCTCTCACACAATCACTGAAATCACTTATATACAATTCAGCCCTTAGTTCTAAATTATTCCCCCTTTTGTTTAAATCCTCTGTGTCATGCATTACTCCCAGCCAAGTAGTTGGTTGTCCCTCACTTTGAGAACAATATCAACTAAGTGTGATAAGTTTCTGCCACGAGTCCTTGTGTGACTGAACACACTGATTCTCAATCTGCAGATGGAGCAGAACTTCCCAAGAGATGATAGGATCCCAGGTGCAAGATTTGATCCCTTTTCTTTTTGTCTTTGTCATTGCTCTGCCTCATGTTTAAGGTGTTTGGATTCAAAGCACGGCACAGCTTGATGGATAATCTGTTGCCATTATCAATTATTGGTGGCCAGCTCTTCCAGCTACCTAATGTCAACTTAAGAAAAGCTTCAGAAGGTCTTTGTAGCATTATTTTTGTCCTCTCTTGGAACACTGGCTACATGAGACCTGCAAAACCAGGACTTGGCAGGAGAGATGCTTTTCAGTCATCTGAGTGCAGTATCCAGTCTACTATGGCTAATTATGCAGAAGTTTTACCTGAATGCTTGTATAGCTAGCTTCAAAGGGGCATTAGCATTTACTCAATACTCCTCCCATTCAATCCAGAGAATATGGAGTATGCTTTGTGGAATTTCTCTTGCACTCTTACGTGTCACTGATACATGGTCCAGGTCCTGTTAGAGTACAGGAGTGTGGTGGCAACAAATGCTTCATACTCTAGGAATCTTGTAAACTTCTGAATGGTTTGTCATCAAACCCTTGGCACTATAGCTTATAGAGAACTGATCCAGTCTGGGATCACCTTGACATGGCGGCCCTTTGAATGAAGTGGCTGGCGAGGCATTAGAAGAGCTCAATATATTCCAGAGTCTCTCCTTCAATTTATACTGGAAGAGGGACTGATCACATCTGATTGATTTGAGTTTTGTTTTGGCAACATTCAAAGACAGGAGTCAAAAGAGGCCAAATGGGCAGGTTTTGAATGTAATTCGGCCCTTGGTCCATATTATAGGGAAAAGAGATATGGAGACAAGGGAGGGGGCTGGGGTTGCGAGTCCAGAATCAACACAAACGTAATTGTGGCAGAACAAATAGCTGTAAGACCCATTCCTGCTCCTCTTTCTTATGTTCCACTGGGCTTTAGGAAATATATTAGAATGGGTCTGGTTAATTTTGTTGCTTTCTTTCCTCCCTCTCTCTGAAAGTTGATCAAACCTGAAATCTTAGTATGTAGTGAATTCATGTGCTATGAATTTGGGCAGGAACAACATAATGAAATAGACCATGAAATCATCCGTTGCAATCTCAATTGGTTGTATCATTTAAAGAAACTAGTCCCATAACATTCCTTTCTAACTAAAAGTTTGTGGCACATGACCTGTAAATAATGGATGATCTATTTTCAATAATTATTTCACCACTGGATGTCATTAAACACTGAGTCTGTTTGCATCTTATCCCAGAGTTAGAATAAGATAAAATCATTGTCATGAAGGCACCAAACTCTTGGTCCTGGTCCATGATCTTGTAACTTAGTCCCAAGAGCAACTACTCATTAGATTTGAATATCCCTTTCACATATTCTTGTTGAAGAAGGCCCTATAAATCTTGATCATTTTGTGATAATTTTTGTGCCTTTTTATTCAGCTACTAACACTAAATTTGTGAATGAAGGCAGCCAAATGGACTGTTGCTTTTTTTTTAACTGGCTCAGAGTTTTTGATATAGTTGTTTATAGCTGCTTGACAATTTCAATCAGCTAACAGTAGTAATTTGTCTGATAAATTGATAGGGCTAGGGTGTTTGTGGTGGGAAGTAGAATGAAGACGTCGACTTCCAGCATTCTTTAAAAAAGCTGATTATTATGGTTGTCCTGAAAGGATATCCTGAAGTCTCCTCCAGATTTATAAATAGCAAAATGGGAGTTAAAGGAGGGGTGGGATTAATTAAAAATCAACAAGGGATTTGTGCATAGATGTTGAGGGCATCATTAAGTTTTTAAGTTAAGGCTTTTTATCTGACTTTGCCAAGGAAGATGATGTGGTTACACATGGTAGTTGAGATACGGGTTGAGCTAAAAGTTGATAGAGGAGGTATTTAAAAATTTGCTGTACTTAAAGCTGATAAGTCACTAGGACCAAATAAGATGCATCCAAGGACACTGAGGAAGTATGGATGAAAATTTGGGAAGAGTTAGCCAAAATCTTTCAATCTTCTTTAGGTATAGAGGCAATGCCAGGGGATAGAAGCATTGCAAATGTTTTACTATTGTTCAAAATCAAAAGTGTAGGATTAAACCAGTAACTACAGAAATTCTCTTGAGTTACTATACCTTAAATGTACATAATCAGTTATGAGAGCACATTCAAAACTCTTTCTTTCTTGCAAAATTATAGCATTTTCATTTAAAATCTTATCTCTGAGAAGGCAGAATAGTGGCAAGATGAAGAATATGCTAATTGCATGCATGCAGATTGAAATATTGGCACTGTTAAGTATTTCTCTTTTTAATGGCCTCTTTGCTTGCTTACAAGCTTCCAAATATTGTTTTGTCAAGTTCAAACTGTGAACTTATTTTAAAGAAATTGACATACAGGTGTATTGTGCGGAAGTGTTTAATTTAATTTGCATTTTCTTTCTTATTCCTTTGTTATTACTGGTCCACTATAGAATGACTGCAGGGAACTGTAGTTTACTGGTGAGTATATTAAGCCTTGCTTGTTACTTGTATTTGAGGTATGAACAAAAAATAGATTACAATGATGAAGGTTTTAGAGGAAGGATACTTAATTGGGTTATGATCAGTTTGAGGTGCTTTGCACTTAAACTCTTTAGAGAAGGCACATTATTCTTATACAGCTTAATTTTGCTTTCTCATTGAGATAAAAGTGTAACAAGGAAATGACTGGTATCAGTTTCCTTTTCAGTTTTTATAATGTGTATTTTTGCATCCAACACTTTGCATCTTTGGTAAACCTGGTTGTGGGACCAAGAGTTGTAATTCTCTAAAGGGGAGGGACTAGCAGTGTTGCGAACTAAATATTTTTCACATTATAGTTAATGACAGGACTAAATCCTTTTAAAGCAGGTGTGGCACAATTCAGTGACCTTACTGGTTTCCCTGCATTCCCTGTAGGACATCACTCAATCTGGCAAAACTACTCATTGATGATCCTTCATAGCATATCAGCCTTTACTCACTTGTCATAAGCCTCTCAAACCCCACAGCAATAATAGATCCTGAACCCACTGATTCCCAGTCTTTTTATGCAAAAGTGTTAATTATGACACATAAGCTCAAGAAAGAAGACAACCTACAGCCATTAGTTATATGTCTGAGTCAACCCAGTATTTAAATCTTCACACCATCAAGAGGCAAATGTAGTATGGTTAGAATATTTCCTTATAATTTAGCCTGACAAAACAATTCCATGTTAAGGTGGATGATTGCAATGTGTTAGTGACAGTGAATTATTACTTGTGATGAGGAGATTGGTGTATGTTTGAATCCACTTGCCTGCTGATTGATCAGAGGGCAGCATCAGTAAAAGCCTTGGAGATATCTTTAATCGTCCATCCAGCCATTTCTTGATCTGAGATAAGCATGAATAATGAGATGATTCGAAAATACCTTCAATGAAAGATAAGGAGGGACACTTTTTTTGCATTTGTTTAGCTAAACAAGTATAATTAAGCTGAAAAAATGAAAGCACTTGGTGAATGTGGCGAAACATGTTCAATAGAATGGTCAATTTTAGGTTCACTTGACATATGGAAGGTAAATGCGGTCCTCAAAATTCATTTCAAGAAGACTAGAATACAACAGCAGCAATGCTCTACTGAGGCTGTAAAGGTTCTGGTCAGACTGCATTTGGAGCATCGTGAGCAGTTTTGAACCCTGCATCGAAGGGAGATGCTGGCATTAGAGGGGGTCCAGAAGAGGTTATAAGAACAATCCTGGGGATGAAGGGCTTGTGCTATGAGGAGCAGCTGAGGACTCTGAGTCTGTACTCCATGTGAACTAACTCCCCAGAGGCCGATATCCCATCACCAAGTCCCCCTTTATTTACATGTACATAGTACTTGGCACTGTATGGCTTCCTCAGAGCCAGCTCTCTGAGTGAACAGAACCTCTGACACAACTGTTTCTTTTTTTCTCTTTTTCTTTTTTGCTTATTTTTCCTGGACACATTTCTTCATATAGAGGCATTAAAGTGTTAGATGGCACATCATTGAAAAATATTTTGATTGATAAATTGAAATAAGTTTGAGACTGGCAGCTAGAAATGGTGCTACATGAATGAAGTTCCTCTCCAAAATATCATGGGAACAATGGAAATTAATATGAGTCACCATATTTAAGTCACATGAATCAATATAAAGAATGAATACAGAAATGCAAATAATATAGATTTTTTTTTGAATTCTGAAAGAAATGCATTATGTCATGTAGCATAAAGTCAGCGAACAATTAATGAATGTACATTCTGTTATTGTTTTAAGTGCTGTAGGCATCCTTCAAAAGTTCTTTTGCTTTCATTGGAGAATTCTTGTGCCCTGATGAATCATATAACACCATGGTATCATCCTTCTGGCTTCAGGTGACCACATACTCTCAGCTGCAAAACACAGTAACTACCAGAAAATGCATTAATTGAAGAAATCAACTACATTATTACAGTCATCATGACCACTACACTTTATCAATGATTATGCTTTAACCAAAGTGTCAACCAAGCAGTCAACCAAATTGGCTGCAACTTCTGAGGGTGAGACTTCCAACCCCTAAGAAACAAAAGTTTCATTTTCCATCGATTTCACCCTCTGAAATTGTTATCATTGTAAATTGGAATTATTCTGTTTTGGTTAGTTTCCAACTAACCTTTCACTTGAAAAAGGGGTTTTGTGAGCTGTCTCCTTGGGGACGAGATCGAATCAACTGGAAGTCCCATGCAAGCTTTAACATCTGAACACAAAGGAAAACGTGGCTGCATGCTCAGCCCTGGATTCTCAGAAGTAGTCAGATCAAGGGTTTTGAGGAGGAGGACCATCAGAGGTACAGCTACGCTACGTAGATGAAAAGGACATAATCATCACATTGAAGGAGAGTGGGAATGGAACTTCTATTTAAAAGGATGTCTTGGAAGGACAGAGAGAATCCTGTTGATTTGCTGGGAAACATGTTACACTTTAAATATAAGACTGGGTACCTGTTGAGAATGTGCTATGACGTAGAGATATGATGTGGGATTTTTGATTGTATTAGGGAATTATGAGAATACTTTTTCTGTTGTTTAGTGTGTTGGTTGCCTACTACATAATGTTTAGTTGATGTTGATTTTATTGTGGTTCTGTTCGCCGAGCTGGGAATTTGTGTTGCAGACATTTTGTCCCCTGTCTAGGTGATATCCTCCGTGCTTGGGAGCCTCCTGTGAAGCGCTTCTGTGATGTTTCCTCCGGCATTTATAGTGGTTTGTCTCTGCCGCTTCTGGTTGTCAGTTCCAGCTGTCCGTTGCAGTGGTCGGTATATTGGAGTAAACATCACAGAAGCGCTTCACAGGAGGCTCCCAAGCACTGAGGATGTCACCTAGACAGGGGACGAAACGCCTGCAACACAAATTCCCAGCTTGGCGAACAGAACCACAACAATGAGCACCCGAGCTACAAATCTTCTCACAAACTTTGATGTTGATTTTAGTTAATTATAGTAAAAGTTTTGAAATGTAAGATGGTGTGTGATTCATTGCATGTCAGTGACAAATTCATCTCTTCTCAAAATTTATTGTTCTTTACAGGGATCATTACATTGTTCTTGTGACTTGAAACCAAATAAAATATCTAAATAAGTACACATTTGTTCATGTATGTCAATAGGTACATTGCTCTTAAGTGTGATATTATAATGGAACTAATAGAAAAATTAAAGTGGTGCTACCTGTTGGAATTAAATATCCAGCAATCCAGTTTGGTTCAGTTAATGACATTTCATTAAGTAGTTTTTCTCTGTCTTGGTCTTTGAATGCTCCCATTTTCCAACTATTCCATGACACTGCTTTCCTCAGTGGTATTCTCATGGTGTCTACTTATATTATTCATTGTTTAACTTACTTAGGCACTAAAATGTCTGCCCTTCTTTCTCAACTGATAACCCTAATCTGCAGTCTGGGTCAAGACAGAAGCTAGAATGTGACTCAAAGTTGGATCCCAAATTCAAGAACCCAATGTTACAATTATAAAGATACCCCTAAAACAATCATTTACAGTAATTGTATAATGTCTAGCTACTGCCAATGTGACCTACACAGTGCAATAGTGTCCAAAATAAATTGATTAAAACAGCATACTCCTAATGTATCACCAATGAATCAGTGTTAATTGTGGAAGCTAGATTTAAAACATGAAGGTATATCTCTTTCAAAGAGGTGTGTCAAGCTAAGTACTTCTCTTAAATAAAATCAAGTAAAAAGCCTACCAAAAGTGCCTCTTTTTATAGAACTTGGGCAAAAGGACTGGAAACTGATGAATTTAAATAATTATTTATACCACCCACAATACATTCCAGTCTCTATCGCGCCTATTGGTCACAGAAGCCCTCAAGCGTACCAACAGACACGCCAGGCAGGAACGAGGCTGTATGAGTCAGGCAGGCAGTGAAAGTGCCTCCCTCTATGAGTCAAATGAAAAGCTAAGTGACATGGGACATTTCCAAGTCATTTAGGTCTTTGCACAATTGGATAACTAAAAATACTGTAACTTAAATAAACCCAATTGCCTAATTACTTGTTTCATCTAGATGAACCACTACTAATCCTATGTAAGTGTAAGAAAGGACTAATTACTGGACCCACTGGGAACTTTTACATTCTGTATGTCCTGGGCAGCACCAATTAATGGAACAATTATTACCCAGCACTGTAGCATGTGTTCCTGGCTGGCTCCAATGTGCTGATTAGATAGGAACACAGGGTAACACTCTTACTGTGAGCAAAGGCAGATAAAAATAAAATATTCTCCATGTTGTTTTGTGGACAATCTCACTTATAAGTCACAGTGACATTTCCCTCAGAATTTCTTCATTACACTGTCAAAATGGTGGCAGAGGGTGAATGATTTTAAAATTAAATAGAGTTTAGTTCAACATGAAGCAATTCAAGCTCAGAGAATCAACCAAAACCAGAACCAACTAAGAAAAAAAAACACTCAATTTACATCAAAACAATTGATTTAATACTAATATATGTAATGCATTAATCTGAAGTTTCTCTCTTTTGTATTTTAACAGAGGTGTTAACCCATTAGAATAAAATGTGGCCCCTATACACCAGGATTGGACAGCATATCTTTACTGCTTAAGAATTTAACACAGTGTTCCATGAATGCATCTGGAACAGTGTCTAATGAATTAACATTAATGTGTTGTTTAATGTAATTCTTATTTCAGCATATTCTGACAAAGGCCAAAGAAAATAAATTATGTTACGACTGTAAAATACTTTACAAAACTATATTACTTCAGAGGAATAGCAGGGGAAGTGTATAATCTATAAATGTTATATTTTCAAATATTTTTGAGGTTATTTTTGGCATTAAAGGATTCAAGAAAAGCGTTTATGCTGGAAAAATCTGGAAGGACCTCCATAAATATAAAATCCCATGAATAGACTAAGCCGTGAGCTCTACATCCATCCTTCCCTGACTAGTGTTTGAACCCCTCAGAGCCAGTGATTGAATTCACTGCTACAACTAGCATTTCCCGCATTTCTTTCACATCGGATTAACACACATAAAATACTGCATTGTGTACAATATGGATCAAATGAACAAACATTTGTATTCAATTTAAACTGAGAACCTTTCACAGAATCCAGTGATTTATGTCCCTTGCCACCAAATCCATCTCCACCATTTCTTGACTTTCATTCTTTCACTCTGTGTTACCTCTCTCATTTTTAACTATTTATCATCTGTCGGAGGATCAATTTCCTGTGTGTATTTTCAGAACTTGCAGCAACTTTCTAAAGGGCATATGAACCCTTTATAGACTGCGTCTCTGCATCAAAATAAATAAGACAGCCAGAAACCTGGTTATGTACTGATCAGAGCCCATGCTTCACAGTCCAGGGGTCATGGACTTTAATTGTCCAATGAATGAATTTTCTGGTTTTAATTATGAGGAGTTTTGTCTGCTCTAGATGGGACTGTGCACTGCAGGCTTGTTGGCAGGAAGGTTGTGAAGGGACAAATGACTCCTTGCTGTTAACTGTGATGGGACGGTGTTGCAGTCAATTCAGGGAAAGTCTAAAAGCCTAACCTTCAGTTTTAGCATGAGTTTGGGTTTTTTGCCCTCACCTCTTGACAGAGTAAATTTAGAAAGGAAATCTAGAACTAGAAGACACAGTTTCAAAATGAAAGGTCTGCCAATTAAAATGGAGAAAAGAAATTTCTTCTTCCAGAGGGTTGCTTGTGTTTGGAATTCTCTATCCAAGAGAGCAATGGAAACTGGGTCATTCAGTATATTCATAGCAAACTTGGATAGATTTTGGACTGACAAACAAGTCAAATATTATGGGGAAGGCAAGCGAAAAAGTAGAGTTAAAGCTACAGCAGATCAGCCATGCTCTTGTTGACTGGCGGCTCAAGGGTTTAAAGAAACTAATCCTGCCTTGTATTACCTATGTTCTATTCAGTAGCAACTACACTGCATGGACTAAATTGAGAGAGAGATGTACAAAATCACAGGTTCAGTTTCATTCTAATGCTGATTTAATCAAAGATAACAAAGATTAAAGTAATAACTATACCAGTAATGTTTGCATCACATTGTTTAAAAGTAATGATATTGTTGTTCCTGAATAACTTTAAAGATTGGGAGAGAGCAATACTCTGGGCTGCTACTACTGGTTACTACTCAGTTATGCCTACTAAATAGTAGGCAAGTTGAGGACGGGTCAAGGTTTAGCTATGATTCCTCCTCCAAAGTTGAATAGCCTGTTGACATTCACTGTATCATGTGAAGAATGGTCATTTGAATAAGGCAATGGAGGGAGCCTGGTACTAGGTTAGGTGAGAAAATAGAGATGGAGTTCCTGGGTCATTGAATGTGGCATAAATGTTAACTGAAAAATAGGTGGGACATGGGAATATGTTAATATATTGTAGAAAAATAAACATATAGTTTAAGAAAAGAAATCTATCACTGTTATCCTGTGCCTTGAAAGTTCTCATAACCCATTTGAATAAAATTATTTTCCCACAGTGTTCTTATTTTTCCAAATTTTTACATAAATTGGTTGTGATGCTTTGATGCAGCATGAATCTACTTAATCAAACAGCTTTCACACAAGAATCACACATGACATGTATGAGACGATGCAACAAGTTATTGGATATTCTCCTTGTAACCCTGGACTGAAAAATGAAAAGCACAATAAAGAACTAAGAGATAGATTAAAAAATGGAATATATATTAGAATTAAACAAGTTTTTTGTATTTTGTTGTGAACATAATTGCTAGAAATTTTCCTCAGTCACTCTTCTGAAAGTCTGTCTTGACTTTGTTAGTAGAACAAAGAATTGCATCCAATCAAGTCCATTTCCAACCTAGAATAAATTTTTACTCGATCTCCCCAATCCTCAGTGATTCTCTCCCCAGTCCCAAAGGTTCTGTTCCCTGATCCTGAGTGATGGTCTTTCCTGATCCTCAGTGATTCTCTCCCTGATCCCCCAAGTGATTTCCTCCTGGATCCCAAAGATTCTCTTCCCAGTTCTTAGTAATTCTCTTCATAATCCCCAGTAGGTCCCCACCTCTCTGTCCTCACTGAATCCCAATGAGAGTGTCTCCCCAGCCTGTGTTACCTGGATATAGAAATAGTGAAGAAGGGCTTATGCCCAAAACGTCAATTCTCCTGCTCCTTGGATGCTGCCTGATCTGCTGCGTTTCTCCAGCAACACATTTTTCAGCTCTGATCTCCAGCATCTGCAGTCCTCACTTTCTCCTCGAGAAATAGTGATTCAATAGTTCTTTTGGATATTTGCAGCAAACTAGTGAGGGTAAAAGCGGCAACAGGTGGGGCAGGGTAGTGATGGGAATTGCTGAGGGGACAAAACCATAGTGGAGATCATGATTATAAGAGGACATATCTCTTTACTGCATTTATGAATGTTATATTCAAAACAAAAATGCTAATAGATAAATATTGAGCAAACGTCATTGTAAAAATTGGAGACCTAATGATATTCATTTCTGTCAGTTATTATCTAATTGCTTAAAAGTAGATTGGGAAGGGAAAGAGGGGCAACTAGGAAGGGAGGTAATTGAGAATGGGGTCAGTGCAAAAGGCCCAAATGCATTACACTTGCTTCATGTGCAATCCCCCAATATTGATTTGTTTTCTTGTACCAATCCAATGGGTGGCATACTTCTAGTTCACTGTGTTTGTATGTCACACCCAACATAATGAAATTTAAGATTCAAATTTTCAGAGTGAGAGAGACCAGTCATTCACAGATGCTGGCTCTTTGAAAGAACTATTTTCCATATTCTTCTGTCTTCATTAACCTGAAAATTAGCCCTCCTCATATCCATACCTGATTGCATTTAAAATGTTTCTTTAGACTCTAATTCCACCATTCTTTCAGATTTAAGCTCGCTCACTCACCCAAAACTGAGAAGACCTCCTGAATCTCCTATTTATATCTGCCACCCCCCCGCCTCCCCCACCCCCACCCCGACCCCAAGGCTCCCTGTTTGGGCAAGGTTAATATCCCCAATAAAGAATCTCATAGTCAATGAGAACCACCTGGCCATGGATCCAACCACTACAAGAACTGACTCCAATATTACAACTGAAGCCTAACCAATGATTTGTGAAGGTTTATCACAGCTTCTTTGTTTATATATGAATTGCATATGTTTACAGAACCAAGTATTCCATCAATTTTATTTAACTGTCTCATCTACTCTTCCTAATATATTCAAAAATGTGTGAATATTGGCCACAGACCCCCCCTGTGTTGCACCATTAGGCTTAGGAAGCTGTTTACTACCTGAAAAATACAAGCTCTGAATGATCGCAATTCTAGGCTCTTACATTTGATTCCAAGAAGTGTAACTTCAGCAAATGACAGATCAGTCACTACCAGGGAACTGTTTACAACGATCAGGCATTGATTTCAATATTCAGAGAACATGAACCCTTCTACTTAGCTTTCTAACATTTTTAATATTACTTACAAGATGAATCTTCCCATACACATCTGAATAAAGCTTGATCCTGTGCAAGTAAACCACAGTTTGAGCAAGGCTTTTGAGTACAAATTTGGGTACTGCTTAACAGGATCCCTTCATGTTTTTCCCATGTGCTACACAGAATCAAATGCTTTGTGTTTTTAAACAAAAGCTTAGAAGTAATACTTGCTTATTAGGTTTGGACTTTCTCATCATGAAACAAAAAGATAGCAACAGTTCAAGAATTACGCTTTAATTTGCAATTACAATTCACTGGTATGCAGACAGCTCCATTATATTTACTCTTAAAGCTATGCTGCTCACACAAAAACAAGTTCAGTAGTTCGACCAGTGACAGTCAGCAATGACAGTTTGTAACTAGCAGCGACATAACACAACTTATTTTAAGCTAATTATTGCCAAATTTCTTCGATTGTTCCTGTCAGAACCTACAACACTTTAACCTCTCATTTCTTTCCTTTTTTACAATTAATGATGAGCACAACGCATCATAGATGCATAGGTTCATCTCAAGTGACTGCCTGCCACCCCAGTGATCATTACAGTCCTCATTAGTTTGTTCTGTGTGTGTTCATTAAATATAGCTTTAACCTATTTCTTTGTATTAGTTTATTTACTTTGGATGCCTTATACTCAGGTGAGATTTTAACAAGGACAGAGATTGTTGCTGACATTCTCTATGATCATTATGATTTTATCAATATAAATCTGGCCTTTCTTTTAGTAGATTTGTAGACATTTGGGAGCCTTATTGTTATCGATTGTCTATGATCAAGATGTCTCTTGACAAGATAGACCATATAAACCATCAGTGAAAACATCATAACAAAAGCAAAATATTGCAGATGCTGGAAATCCGAATGAAACACAAAAAATGTTGAAGAAACTCATCAAGTCTGGCAGGACATGTGCAGAGAAAAACAGAGTTAACATTTTGAATCCTGTGACCCTTCTTCAGCACTGAAGAGTCAAACTGGACTTAAAATATTAACTCTGTTTCTCTCCCCACAAATGCTGCCAGATCTACTAAGTTTCTCCAGCAATTTCTGTGATTGTACCAAATGCATCAAATTCGGATTTGAATGTTATAAAACTGCTTACTAAATACATTTCTAGCCAAACTGCTCATTAATCATTGAAGCAAATAATTGTAAAGGTTAATGATTAGAAAGCATAATCATACAACAAAGTATTATAGAACATAGAACATTACAGCAGAGTACAGGCCCTTCGGCCGTCAATGTTATGCCGACCTGTGGAACCAATCTGAATCTCACCTCACCTACACTATTCCACTCTTGTCCATATGCCTATCCAATGACCATTTAAATGCCATTAAAGTTGGCGAGTCTACTCCTGTTGTGGGCAGTGCATTCCACGCCCCTACTACTCTCTGAGTGAAGAAAGTTCCGTTGACATCTGTCCTATATCTATCACCCCTCAATTTAGAGCTATGTCTCCAAATGCTAACCATCACCATCCGAGGAAAAAGGCTCTCACTGTCCAACCTATCTAACCCTCTGATTATCTTATATATCTCAATTAAGTCACCTCTCAACCTTCTCTCAAATAAAAACAGCCTCAAGTCTCTCAGCCTTTCCTCATAAGACCTTCCCTCCATACCAGGCAACATCCTGGTAAATCTCCTCTGAACCCTTTCCAAAGCTTCCACATCCTTCTTATAATGCGGTGACCAGAACTATACGCAATACTTTAGTGCGGCCGCACCAGAGTTTTGTACAGCTGCAGCATGACCTCGTGGCTCCAAAACTCAATCCCTCTATCAATAAAAGTTAACACACCATATGCCTTCTTGATAACCCTATCAATCAAGGTGGCAACTTTCAAGGATCTCTGTACCTAGACACCAAGATCTCTCTGCTCATCTACACTACCAAGAATCTTACAATTAGCCCAGTACTCTGCATTCCCGTTGCTGCTTCCAAAGTGAATCACCTCAAACTTTTCTGCATTAAACTCCATTTGCCACCTCTCCGCCCAGCTCTGCAGCTTATCTATGTCCCTCTGTAACCTGCAACATCCTTCAGCACTATCTGCAACTCCACTGACCTTAGTGTCATCTGGAAATTTACTAACCCATCCTTCTGCGCTCTCATCTAGGTCATTTATAAAAATGACAAACAGCAGTGGTCCAAAAACAGACTCTTGCGGTACACCAGTAGTAACTGAACTCCAGGATGGACATTTCCCATCAACCACCATCCTCTGTCTTCTTTCAGCTAGCCAATTTCTGATCCAAACCATAAATCATCCTCAATCCCATGCCTCCGTATTTTGTGAAATAACTTACTGTGGGGAACCTTATCAAATTCCTTATGGAAATCCAAATACACAACATCAACTGTTTTACCCTCATCCACCTGTTTGGTCACCTTCTCAAAGAACTCAATAAGGTTTGTGAGGATGACATTTGCACGACTTTCCCTTCGCAAAATTGTGTTGACTATCCCTACTTAATTTATTCCTCTCTAGATGATTATAAATCCTATCTCTTATAATCTTTTCCAACACTTTACCCACAACCAAAGTAAGGCTCACTGGTCTATAATTACCAGGGTTGTCTCTACTCCCCTTCTTGAACAAGGGAACAACATTTGCTAACCTTCTGGCACTATTTCTATAGAAAATGACAACATAAAGATCAAAGCCAAAGGCTCTGAAATCTCCTCCTTGGCTTCTCAAAGAATCCTAGGATAAATCCCATCTGGCCCAGGAGACTTATCTTATTTTCACACTTTTCAGAATTGCTAACACCTCCTCCTTGTGAACCTCAATCCCATCTAGTCCACTAGACTGTATCTCAGTATTCTCCTTAACAATATTGTCTTTTTCCAATATGAATAATTATGAAAAATATTCATTTAGAGCTTCCCCATCTCCTCGGAATCCACGCACAACTTCCCACTACTATCCTTGATTGGCCCTAATCTTTCTCTAGTCATTTTTTTTCCCTGATATATCCGTAAAAAGCTTTAGATTTTCCTTGATCCCACCTGCCAATGACTTCTCATGTCCCCTCCCGGCTCTTCTTAGCTCTCTCTTTAAGTCTTTTCTGGCTAATTTGTAACTCTCAAAAGCTCTAACTGAGCCTTCATGTCTCATCCTAACATAAACCTTCTTTTCCCTCTTGACAAGGGATTCAATTTCTTTAGTAAACCACTGCTCCCTCGCTCGACCACTTCCTCCCTGCCTGACAGATATGTACTTATCAAGGACACGCAGTAGCTGTTCCTTGAATAAGCTCCACAATTCAATTGTGTCCATCCCCTGCAGTTTCCTTCCCCATCCTATGCATCCTAAATCTTGCCTAAGTGCATCATAATTGCCTTTTCCCCAGCAATAACTCTTGCCCTGCAGTATATACCTATCCCTTTCCATTGCCATCATTAAAGTGCTCACCCACCTCCAAATCTAACACCTGGCCAGGTTCATTACCCAGTACCAAATCCAATATGGCCTCGCCCCTTGTTGGCTTGTCTATATATTATGTCAGGAAACCATCCTGCACACATTGGACCAAACCTGACCCATCTAAAGTACTCAAACTATAGTATTTTCAGTCAATATTTGGAAAGTTAAAGTCCCCCATGACAACTATTCTGTTACTCTCGCTCCAATCCAAAATTATCTTTGCTAACCTTTCCTCTACATCTTTGGAACTATTCGGAGGCCTACAGAAACTCCCAACAGGGTGACCTCTGCTTTCCTGTTTCTAACCTCAGCCCATGCTATCTCAGTAGACGAGTCCTCCAACGTCCTTTCTGCTACCATAATACTGTCCTTGACTAACACTGCCACACCTCCCCTTCTTTTATCATCTTCTCTGTTCTTACTGAAACATCTAAATCCTGGAACCTGCAACAACTATTCTAGTCCCTGCTCTATTCATCTGTCCAAAATGGTCACAATATCAAAGTTGGAAATGTGTTGCTGGAAAAGCGCAGCAGGTCAGGCAGCATCTAGGGAACAGGAGAATCGACGTTTCAGGCATTAGCCCTTCTTCAGGAATCCTGAAGAAGGGCTAATGCCTGAAACGTCGATTCTCCTGTTCCCTAGATGCTGCCTGACCTGCTGCGCTTTTCCAGCAACACATTTCCATCTCTGATCTCCAGCATCTGCAGACCTCACTTTCTCCACAATATCAAAGTCCCAGGTACCAACCCATACTGCAAATTCACCAACCTTATTCTGGATGTTCCTGGCGTTGAAGTAGATACACTTCAAACCACCTTCTGCTTGCCGGTGAACTCTTGCAACCTTGAAAACATATTTCTGACCTCACTATTCTCAACCTCCTGGACACTGGAAGTACAATTTAGGTTCCCATTCCCCTGCTGAATTAGTTTAAACATTAACAAACCTCCCCCCCCCAGGATTTTGGTACCCCTTTGGTTCAGATGTAGACTATTCTGTTTGTATTGGTCCCACCTATCCCAGAATGAGCCCCAATTATCCAAGTATCCAAAACCCTCCCTCTTGCACAATCCCTGTAGCTATGTGTACAACTCCTCTCTCTTCCTATTCCTCGCCTTGCTAGCATTTAGCATGGGCAAAAGGCCAGGGATTACAACAGTGTTTTTTCTAGCTCTAATCTTCCACCCGGGTTCCCTGAATTTCTATCCGAAATCCCTATCCTTTTACCTACCTATATTGTTAGTACCTATGTGGATCATGACTTGGGACTGCTCTCCCTCCCCCTCAAGGACCCCGAAAATACGATCAGAGACATCATGAACCCTGGCACTTGGGAGGCAACACACCAACCATGAGTCTCTTTCGTTCCCACAGAACCTCCTATCTGCTTCCCCTAATTATGGAGTCCCCAATGACTAATGATCTGCTCATCATTCCCCTTCCCTTCTGAGCAACAGGGACAAACCCTCTGCCAGAGACCTGTACTACATGGCTTACCCCTGGCAAGTCATTCCCCCAACAGTATCCAAAAACTGTACACTTGTTATTGAGGGGAACAGCCACTGCCTGCCGGTTGCCTTTCCGTCTCCTGACTGTAACCCATCTGCCTCTTTCTTGCACCTGAGGTGTGACTACTTCCCTGTAACTCCTCACAGTAACCTCCTCCGCCTTCCGAGTGATCCAAAGTTCACCCAGCTCCAGTTCCCTTACACAGTTTTTGAGGAGCTGGAGTTGGGTGCATTTCCTGCAGATGAAGTCAGCAGGGACACTAGTGATGGTCCTTGCCTCCCACATTCTGCAGGGGAACATTCAACTGCCCCAACTGCCAATTCCACTCTTCTAAATTCCCAAAGAGAATATAGAAAAATAAAGAATATTAAAAAATAGTTATCTTACCAATCTGGCGCCCTAAACCTGTATTTTTGGTTAGAGGAGGAGGATGGATGGGGGACACTACCTAAGTAGTGTTTCAGGTAACGCAACCACCCAAACATATTACTTCATTTACTCAGCAGTCCCGTGCCCACTCCTGCTCAGCATGTACTCCACCTGTTCATGAGGTAAGTTTATATAATTTTAAATTTATCTTTCCGGCAGGCCCCTGGTCCTCGCTGTCACTCCTCCCACTGCTGCTACTGGCAAAATGGAGACCGCTGAACACACAAGGTAGGTTTGTATAATTTTAAATTTATCTTCCTTGCAGGCCCCTGTCCTCACTGTCACTACTCCCACTGCTGCTGCTACTGGAATAATATTCAGCTCTGTATTTCTGAATCTCAAATCCTAAATTTTCAGTTTACGTCATAATGATATGGAGTGTCTGTCATGTTCTACCCCATGACAATTCCTGACTGAAAGTCTTACACATTATATTCTTGCGGCTCTTACTAGAGATGAGAAACTAAAACCGTTCCCGTTGTCTCGTCCATAGTTTTTACTGTGTCTAAAGTGGATTGCAACCCTCCAATGAACAAAATGACACTCATTGGACATCAGTTCCGAACTCAGGACTCTTCTCCCTGGAGTTGTGTGAAGGGTGCCTAAACCCAACCTTTGTGGCTAAAGAGTGGAAATACAGCCACTGCACCAGTGTCACTCTGCCCAGATGTGTGTACCCTGCTGAATGACAACCCAGAAATTAGAGGTGATGGCTCCTATTTTGATCATCAAACCAGAAGATAGCAGAAAACTTTTTATACATATTATTGTCAGTACAGGGCTAATTGTTTCTGTGAAGTGTGTAGTGGGTGAATGGCATGAAAGTGTCATGAATAGCCAAGAGCCAACAGGAAGTGGTTAGAAGGTATAACTTGGCATGGGGTGCATGTGTAAATCACATTTTGCACTACCTCTAAAAAGATTCCATCATTCAGGCTACAGTTCATGACACATATGAGGTGCCATGGACAATGATTCTTTGAAAAGGTGGTCCAACTCCATGAATGTTGCTAAGGACTAGAACAAACCTGTCTCCACAATGGAGGTGGCAAGATCAGGAGTACAATATGTGATCTCACGACTTGAACTTCCAGTGTGCGGACTTGAACTGGCCTGCACCCTTAACACTCCCCGATGAAAATTAGAAACTCCAACCAACTAAGTCAGGATTCCCAGAATCAGGTCCTGCTAGTTGCCCAAACATTCACTCCCCAAAGTTAGTCTCCTTGACTTCTCGAAAATCCAGAGTCATATACTCATCACTACATCCTGGGATTCAAACCTCTGGCTCAGAGGCAAAAATGCTACCATGAGCTCACTTCAATAGCTTAATACTGTAAGCAACAAGCGCCCTCAAACTCAGCCAACAAGTTTTTTCTGATATATATTTCATGTATAATAGGGCTGTATATATGGGAGTAGAGACAACTGCTTTCTGTGTATCATTGTTGAGTTTTGAGGATTGACTACTCTAGGTTATGGTACAGAAAGGGGTTAACTCTGTGAATGGTGTATATACTGATCTTGAACTACTGCAGCATTACCTAAGGCTTCCTCCTCTTCAATGTTCTTGCATCCTGTCATAGTCTCGCATTAATTTCTCTTGTATTAACTGGGAACCCTGCAACATGCTTTTAAGAAGACCTGCTGTCCAGGCAGTGAGTCTTCCATGGACTCACGGACTCAAAAACAGAAGTCCCAATTGCCACAAGCTTCTGTCCAAACAGAGACGGGAATTCGGCTGGCTGGCAGTGGTACAGGTTGAGACTGTTATTGATGTGACAGCCAACTAAGACTTAGGATCTTTGCTGGAATCCACAGGTTGAGGACGGTAGGAGGAAGGTTGTGAAGTGGGGACGGAGTCAGGCGGTCAGCAGTGGGGGTGATCTTAGCAGTGGCCACGAGCCTTAGATAGGCAAGGTTGGGGAAAAAAACAATTCTTTAAAGTCTTAGTGCTGTCCTGTGTTTACACAGTGGGTACGGCTCCGATGGGCATTGAAGATAAGGGGCTTCCTAGTGGTCTAGTACCTAGGGTGCATCTGCACAAAGTAGCAGGGGTAACAAATGGCTGGTTTGAAGAGGAGAATTTTAAAGACGGAATCTATTTAGCTTCTCACTTTTGAGGGTTATCGAAGTACTGGTCACTCCAAAGGGGCATGTGTAAGTTACCAAAGCTGAGGAATGTAACCAACACTTTCAATTATTTCAGTCTTTTTTTTTATCATTTGTCTCTTTTCTTTTAAGGTTGGGCTGTGAGAAACAGGGTAAGGTACAATTCATTAAACTACAAATGTACATGAAAGCATAAGTTATCATCACATTTATTAAATTTAAACAGTACATGCAAGTTGTCATTCTTAATAATGGGTTATTCTGAAGTGCAACTTGATGAAATTTGAACACAATATCCCACATAAATGTGTCATAAACAGCATAGCTCCTTAGCACCTTACAGAATCCTAAACTGCTGAGCCAAGGAAAAGCTGAGCACTGCAGGATTCAATGTGAAATGTAGCCTTTACTGGATCTAACTAACTGCCTTTGTCTGTTTCTAATTTTTAAAAAAGTCTCCCTCTGTGTATGGTACAGCCAAGAAAGGACCAGTGATTTCTCACTACAGAGGGCTGGAGGTGTTTAGTAATAGCCAAAGTTGGCAATGAGTTTTATAGAATTTTCATAGAAATTACACACACTTTTCTGTATATGTGGAGACAACATCACTTAGCTTATTAGATTTAGAGTTCGAGAGGGCATAGGTTTAGGGTGAGTGGGGAAAGATATAAAAGAGACCTAAGGGGCAACTTTTTCACGCAGAGGGTGGTACGTGTATGGAATTAGCTGCCAGAGGACGTGGTGGAGGCTGGTACAATTGCAACATTTAAGAGGCATTTGGATGGGTATATGAATAGGAAGGGTTTGGAGGGATATGGGCCGGGTGCTGGCAGATGGGATTAGATTGGGTTGGGATACCTGGTCGGCATGGACAGGTTGGGGTCTGCTTCCATGCTGTGCATCTCTATGACTCTATGATAAGTACTGAATTACAGGAATCCAGTAAAAAGTGTATAATTTCGCCACACATGGCGCCATTTTAGGTACCAAAGTACCCAGGTACGAAAAAACCTAGCTACAAAGTAGTAAAATAAATGAGAGTTAAAAAATTAAGCATTATTTCATAGAAAGTAGAAAAATAAAGAAATTGGTAATATTTTACATTGACGTCTTTTCTAGTTTAAACTAGGAAAGTAAGGGAATAAGCTAAAAGTTCAACAGTCTTTGATGACTCCTCCACTTCCTCACTCTCTAGGAGAGCTTAGCTGTCTGTTCTTGAACCAGCCACCACACATACTGTTGCTGCTACTGACACTGCCGCCTCTCCAATCTCGCTAGTGCCTCAGTGCCTTAACCATTTATCATTGTTGTACTTTTAAAATAATAGATTTTAGTGTAAAAGTTTTTTTTGTGATCAATTCTATAAAATAATTGTCAAAAACTTTATGTCTATGCCAGTGGAGAGAAGAAGAAGTAAGGTTTATTGACAGCATTTCAGAGGATAGGACTCAGATAGCACAGCTTTAGCCTGCTAGGGTGAGGTGAAAGTTGGAAAGGCTACAGGAAGCTGGAGGCTACAGTTTCCTCCAGAGAAGACAGCTAGCTGGGAAAATTGCTACTTTTGGTGGAGCAAGACCATTGCAGATTTAGGATTGTAATAGATCAGGAAGTGGGAGTTAATGTAAGCCAGCAGAATGGGATGATGGGTAAGAGCACTTATGAAGGACAGAACATGGGACAGCAGTGGTTTGGGCAAGGTGAAAGTCATGAAGGACTGCAGGTCAACAAGGAGAGCACTGAAGTAATTAAGTCCATGGATAGCAACGACAAGTAAAAAAGTTTCATTCGAAAATTTGGGACTGAGTAGATAATGTTGTAGAAAAGATAAGGAGAAATCTTCGCTACAGATTAGATATAGGATTTGAAAATAGACTGAGCAGAAAAATTGCGCACAATCTGTTTCAGAATGAGGTAGTGGCCAGAGGGATGGAGTTATTGTCAAGGGAGCAGGGATTGTGACAGATATGCTGAGCTGGAGTAAGTTATGTCAACCAAAGGTTTAATTCAAAACTCGCAGATGTGCATCTGGGAAATACAAAAAGGTACACAGTAGGGACAGTGGAATGTCCACTTAATTCTGTCAAGAAAGATCCCATAACTCAAGAATAACTAAATTATAAATGATCTATCAAGGTGCTTCTGATGAGCGGAATGCAGAGGTTGCTCAAAATCATTTCAGAAACACTCTCTATATCCACCAGAGAGAGGAAGCTTTCAGTCATAATTCAAAAGTGGATTGGCACCCAAGCCCAAGAGTTGAAAGGAGAGTTTGCTAAACTACTAGCTCATATAATCCTTTTGAGTGCAGTATTGATTGAACGTGAGATGCAATTAGACACAGTCCTGAAGGCATTCACTAAAATTGATTTCGCTTTTGAAATGAAACGAAAGAACTCAGACTTACATTGTGCCTTTCTTTTCTCAGGATGTCAGAAAATGTTTTTCAGCTGATGATGGACCTATGAAGCTTAGTCAGTTTGTAATTTTGGGACATGCAGCAAAGGAATGAGATACACGGCCGACTAATCAGTTCTTAGTGATGTCGGTTAAGGGATTGGCCAAATATAAATATGTTACAATAAAAATATTAGAAATTGGAATGTAGCAAATAGTGTATTTCTTTTAAAGAAGGTTTACAAGGCTATTCACAGCAATCCTGCAACTGTTGAGGTGGAGGTAGAAATATAAGACAGAGAGGGCATTAAGCCAGATCTGGAACAGGGGGCAAGCCAGAGAATGAAATAATGGCAGATGAGGGAGCGATATGCGATGAGAAGCAGCCTCCTAAATAGAGTATGAGGCTTGAGGTAGCCTTAGCCATCTCTACATCAGTATCTACAAAGGAACGTGCAGTTTTATACAGGTAACATTATTGTTATTTAATTCCTCAGAATGCAAAATAATCCATTTAATCAAAAACATTTGAAACTTAACTAGATTTGATCTGGATTAGGTTGGACTGTGTACACTATAGCTGTTTCTCAAATAATTTGTTTTACTGCATTATAACGAGGAACACCTGGGAAAAATTAAAAGATTTTTAGAATGGGATTGGCTGTTTTAAAGAAATGATAGGCAGAATTTGATAGGGGTCTGAGCAACGTGGGCGATGATTAGATTTGTGGCTAAATTGGATAAGACATATAACAAGACCCATCTCAACATCAGGAGCATCTTGAAGACATTTTTAATAAATCTGTTCAGGAATATAATGGTACATCTCTGGAGCAGACGGGACTTGAACCTGGCCCTCCTGGCTCACAGGTAGGATCTCTTCCACTGTGTCAAAACAGAGGGAATGATTGCAACCACCTGGTGGGAGCTGGATATGTCTTGACCCACCGATGTGAGTATGTTTAAAGGAAAATAACGTTATGTACAGACCCATGCACTGGACAGGACACAGCCTGCAGGGTCACTCATCCCTGGCCACCCTAATTGATGGATCCCTGTTGTACACTTTCCTGTCCCCAGATATCACTGACCACACCATTCACACCAACAGTTTTGGACACAGAGGATGGGAAAGAATAGGGATATTGTAAAATGAGGGCCAATGGTAGGCCTATACACACTTTGTTCATTGTGTTAGCAGACATTGCAGCAGCCTCTCAACACAGACATCAAGCCATGATCGATCCTGTGTAGATCTGAGGTTATACCTCATGCTGGAACAATGATATTTGGGGCTACACAGAGAAACCAACAACCAGATGTAAGTTCAAAACTGTGACATGTATTAAACAATGTCAAATCATGGACAGTATATCATTGCCCATACCACGAAAGTGCTCTCAATAAGTATTCTTCCTTCTCTCCCTCCTACTACATCGAGCAATTTTGGAATGCCAATGTTCATCCAGGGTGTACAGTGGCCTTTCAGAGATGGCATGGGTGAAAGGGATGTCAGTTATTCAGCAGACACCCGCTGAGTGGTGACTTGTTCTGGTGTAATATGCATGGTCAGTTGGGTGTAGAATTGGACCTGGCACTGCAGCTGGATGGAGGGAGCCTGCTCAGCAATGGAGAGTATTGACAAAGGAGGTTTGCTCAGGTAATCCTGGGGCATGTTTGTATCTGAAATGCACTGAGTGTCTTCTTGCCAGAGGTCAGAGGTCACTCCTCAGCATGGTCTTCCAAGGGTAGGAGGGGGAAAGCAGGATACAGGTGAAAGCCTGGTCACCTCCAGAGAGTGGGAGGCATCTGATGGGGCTGTGTGTGTGGTTGCATCCTGGTATGACCCTGTTTCCTCATGAGTAAGGAGCATCTGGAGTGCGTGCCAGGTTCCTTCCTGGAGTGTAGCTTCTGGCAAGGAGGGCCATTGAGCCCCACATTCCTGTGTGCTGCTCCTGTTCTTCTCTGCACATGCAGATACATTCCCTGTTTCCCAACTCCACAGGGGCCTCTCCTGTTTGGGGCTGAGCAGGAGTCTGGTCTCTGACAGTCCTCCAAGTGCCATTGGCCTGGGGCATTTCTTCCTCAGCCAGCTGCAGAGCTGTCGCAGTGAGGTGCTCACCAGATGGTGCTTAAGGTTCCCACTGAGATGTCAGCTAATGCGGGGGTGCAGGAGGAAGGCTTGCTGATGCTTCCTCTGAGGCCTCCATACTTTAGTCCTGGGTGGTCAAGGAAGTGGCCTCTGACAGAGCTGGCCATTTAACTGCAGGGGTTGGTGGAGATGTTGGCGGTACCTGAAAAAGAAAGGAGAGAAAAGGAGTCGCAATATTTGGCAAAGGTTATTGTGAGGATTGTAGTGGAGTGAAGCGTGAGACTTACCTGGTTGGCAGGACATAGATGTCTTGACGCTCCTGCAGGAGACAAGACCTCACGGTCTTGTCTCACGAGGGCCAGGTTTCTCTCCTCATAGGGGATAAGGAAAATAATGTTGGGCACCACTCTATTAGAATGGGCTCTCTCTACCCTGTAGTGGGCCATTTTCTCCTTTAATGAGAGAAGGGGTAGAATCGAGGTGAGATGAAAGTGGGTGGCACTGCTGCTAGTGCTGGTGCAGATGCTCTAAAGATGGTGACATATTCAGGTAGACTCCAAAGAGGCCATGCAATATTAGTTGAGGGTGGGGCTGGGAATGCAGTTGAGTTGGGTGACTGTGAATGAAGGAAGATGTTGCAGTCAATGATGAGACTGGTAGAGCATGAGCCTTGATGGGAGGTGGGTACAGTATTAGTGTGGCTGAGATATAGCAGAGAGGAATTAGCTTGGCACTGCATTGACCCTCTTCTGGCAAAGGTGGCTGTTCTTCCAGACCATGGAGACGGCCCTGTCTCAGGTGGCAACCCCTGACCATGATGCTAGGGTCTGACAGTGTGGTGTCCACTGCCGGTCCTCCAGAAAGAGGAATCCTCTCCTTTGCACCATCCGCTCAACCTCCAGATCCCTGTCAGAGAATGATGTTGCTATCTTCCCATAACCAGGGCAACTTCAGAATGCCAGTGCTCATTGGGCCACATAGTGCTCTTTTAAAGTTAGCGCAGGTGTCAGGAATCCAATCTTTTGGCAGATGTCCACTGCAAGGCAAGTTGTTCTGGGTCTTGCGCACAGTAAGTCAGGGCTGGAATTGGATGTGAGGTATGCCATAGGGATGCGGTAGATCGTTAATGAACCAAAGTTGCAAGGATAGGTGAGAAATCTAGATAGGCCTTGTGGCAGAAATCCCTCCAAAGACTTAATGCAACTCAAATGTAGTCAAAAATGTAAGATTTGGCCCAATGTAACTCATTTGACCAGACTAAAATACTGAGACTTAATCAATTAAAACAACACAGAGACACTTAAGAATAAAATCAGTAGACGTTCTTAAACTTTACTTTCATTTGGATTTATTTTAGGTATGTAGCTATTCTGTAAAGTAAATTCGGTGACATATTAATTGGTATATTTACATCAAATTTCTTGCTTTCTGCATTTGGCTGAATTCAGTAAAATTGTTCAGTGCTGAATAATTGAAAACCCATCAATAAGAACAAATCAGTGCTCATGTTCAGGACTGATAAATTGAGCCCAGAATGATTCCACTGAATTAGTATTTTGGGTTTATTTCATGTATATTGGGCTTGTTGCCTGGACTGACACAATCTAGAATAAAACTATATCCTTAAATTGCATTGTGCAGGTTTGATTAGGTCAGATATGCTTCCTTCACTAGCCTATGTGATGTCAGTAAAGTTTATGGGAAAACACAGGCCTCCAAAGCTATTTAGTAGCCTGCCGAACATAAATAATGTCCCTGTTCACTGCACTGTTAATGGAAAAAAAATGTGCATAGAGCATGGTCATCCCAAGGGGTGGGTTGATTGAACTTGGCCTTTTGGCCTTACGTAAGGGTAAACGATGTTAAACATGCAGCTAGGGACAGTACAATGCGGCTGCAAGGGATATCTTGTTACCGTAATTTCTAATCATGGTGACTATCAACAAGACCTATGAAGAAAACATGCACAAGATCTATTATGTTATTTGTCAGTGCATTGCAGCAGTATTCACTCTAGTTGTTCTTGGGGTCAATTAAAGTTGTTACTTTTGTCTAGCTGGGATTAAGCACATCATAAATACAATCGTGAACTCAGATTCCCTGCTGAACTAATGAAGGTACAGGAGTGAATGGATTCAGACTATAGTAAACTAACAATCCAGGGGATAGAATGTATATCTGACACATGGTGGTCTAATGGCAGCATTCAGTTCAGTTCCCGGTGACCGAGGGAAACAATCTCCCTTTGTTAATGTTCTGACTGGTCTCCAATTCAAAAAAGTCATAAATAATTTCATCCCAGATTTGGATGATTTATCAGATTTACTAAGAATTCTAGTTTAAATCTGTAATGGGGTAAAATGATGGCTTAACTGTTTTGCTAAGATTACAAAAAGTCACATTGTTGGGACAAAACCTAGGCTAAAATGAGGAAGAAGGAATAAATTAATTCAAGAACTAGTTGGTATTACAAGTTGTAGACTGCAACTAGTTGTAGGCTGCAAGAGGAAGGAAAGATTGTGTGCAGTTCCACAGTCTTGGGATCTCAGGAATGAATGAGTTAGAGTAGATAGGAAAGGAATTATAATTTCAAGACATTGCAGATTGAAGGAAAGGAATATTGGTTCAATCAAATATGCAACATATGGTGTCCTAATACAAACATTGTTGTGTATGAACTCTGCAGTGACATTGAACGTACACAGTTGTGAGGGCACTCTGGGTTCACCAAGCAGTTCACAAAGATTTCCAGTGAAATGTTAACCTAACTGGAATTTGAGATGTGCATTTAGCCTCAATGAAAACTCCAGTCTTATTATGAGCACATGACATTATTACCCTTAGTACTGTAAGTGAGGTCTAAATATAACAAATGTTACCAACAGCATTGTAAATTGAATTCTGTCAATGCATTTAAAAAATACTGCTCTTAATGCCATAGCTTGGAAAAGTTTCTTCATTAAAGAGGTTAAAGGTTGTTTGGAAAAGAACATGAAAACAGAGATCAGAAACTTATACCAACAGATATCCATTCCCATGGTAATTGGAAATAATTAAAACCAAGAACTGGGAACTTAAAAAGTAATGAGCTTTACTCCATGCAGTACTTTTGCATTTCTGATTACAAAAACATATGCTTGGTCTAATGTTTGGTTCAATTAATTTCCCCCCCCACCCCCTTTTAAACAACTCAAATATATGGCCCATAGTGGACTTTTATAGTAATTGAAAGCGACAGCAATAAAAAATAATTAGGCTTTATCATTCTTTCTGTTCAATGTTTTTCACAGATTCGTTGCGGAATTTGTTGCCTTTGATTTCCCTTCTCTGCAATCAAAATGGATCCAGAGGAATTGTGCAGTTTGATGCTAAAACATGAGTAAGTCTTTGTTGTCTTTGATAGCATTTTAAGAAAGGGAGGATTAAAATAACACATCTGCACTAAACATCAGTAGTCAGTTCACCTGTGAAATAATGTGATGGCTGTCTTTTGCTTTCTGAGTATGGAGAAGGTAATCATAGTTTTCACCCAGCTACCTTGAAATAATGTTGGTTACATCGTTCACAAACCAATACTAGTGTGTCATCTGTTGTTCTGTTGCTGGTCTAGTTGCAGGTAGGATTTGGTATTAGAAAAGGTGGGGAGGGGAAAGCTTTTAAATACAATCCACTTTCATATAAAAGGTTGAGCGCTCCTCCTAATTTAGGTTGCTGCACTTTGCAGACCCTAAAGAGCTGTCACCGCACAGGGTTTCATTGCTTGCACCTGCTAAAACATTTGTGGTATTTGAAAGCGAGTGAAACACATTTGCTTTTCATTTTATCAGGCTTCAAAAATCTTTTGAAGTGTTTAATAGCAGGCCAGAAAGATTTTTTGCCTCTTAATCATTTACTTGTAGGGCACATTCTGCACTGGTAGCCTGTCATGCAGAAAACGAGGTTAGACCGTTTTTATTAAGTGCTGCATGCCAAGTCAGTGTTCATTAGAGGTGTTTTAAAAGCTTCAATGTTGTTATTTATGAGGAATACAGAAAATGTTTGGCACTTTCAAAAAAAAGCATAAGGGAAATAAATAACAAGGATTTCTCAATATCTACACATTCTGATTAAGGGGTGGGTTAGTAGGGAAGTTAAAAAAAACTGTTTTCTATTTAAAGCAAATAAATTACACCTGTTTTCCTGGCATTGGCTGGTACGGTTACCCACTATTTTAATCAAATTATTGCATTTGTTCTTCTGCATATTTCTCTCCTACATGACCTCAAACTTCCCGTGAACCACAGCCTGAACAAAGGCCGCCCACTGTCTTTGCAGTAAATCTGTTGTCTCCCTCTTAGGCCCTCAACCTGGGATCATAGATCACCCTGTAACCCAGCTTGCTTCAATTTACTCAATTAACTCTGGTAAAGTCCTTGTAACTTTTGCAGATGTTTCTTTATTATTAGGGCCTATAGTGTACATGTGAGATCATAAGCCTGAGGTTACTGCAAGGTTGGGGGGGGGGATGGTAACAACTGTGCGGCCCAGCGATTCCTTCCCTCAGGGGTTAAAAAGTTGCTTTTAAATGTATTAGATGTGATCTCTTGGTAAAGCAGAAAAAGACAAGATGCTATCAGAATCAGGAACAGCTTGTGTAGAATAACTATTTCACATCTATGTGAGATAATGTTTTGATTAACAGATGTTTAATTGACCCATCCATCATGAAAAGAACTTGCCTAGAAGTCACAATGGATAAGTAAATTATTAGCAACCCTGCAGGTGTTGGACTTCCAGCTCTATTACTCTTCTGCAATGGATCTTCTGAAGATTCTGTGTGTATCAGTGATTTATATCCAGTAGTGAATCTACAGTAACCAGACATGGTTTGTTCAATTTTTTTCTACAAACACATTTAATGGAACAAAGCTCCTTGAGATGCTCACTTATTGACTTGAGACCTGTAGGATGAGCGTCCTTCAGCAGGATGCAGTATTTTTTACTCCAGTTTTGGTCATTTAATAAATGGAAATTGGTAAACTTGCAGCTGAGTCTTGAATCAATTTAAAAACAGTTATAATTCAATATTTTAGGAGGGAGAGCTCTAATAGGGCATTTTCTTTACCTGTGAGATACCAATCACAGAATGGAAGAAAGGAACAAAAACCAATAACAACAAATTCTCAGCTGCCCTGAGGGCATGGATTTGTTGACCGCAGTAATTGTAAGCAACATTATATGATCCCATAAATTTTTTGCTTCTCTGTCATTCATTAACACTTTTCTATACTGTACTCTGCAAAGTTCTTACCAAAGGTTTTAACTAAATAGTTTCTTCTGAATTGTGTGTCCATTTCTTTATATCCAGTAAAGATTAACATTGCAAAATGTTGTTAGCATCCATGTAAATATCAATACATGTTTTTCCTTCTATTGAAAAACTACACATATTAACAGAATGCTAGTAGCAGTTGACAGTGGTCATCAGTGCATCAACCTACAGCATTAACCACTAAGTCCACAAATCAAGGATATATTTATAAAATTATTCTTCTAGATCAATAAGTAACTTTGGAGTGTGGAACATGTGGAATAATGTTTACCAAGCACTTTTATGTAAAAAGTAGCATGCAACTGTTCCATCCAAGTAAAATCTTGTATTTATATAGTGCCTTTCACAACATCCCAAAGAACCTTATAGTCATTGAAATCCTTTCAAAATAGTCACTGTCGTAAAGTAAGAAACACATGACAATTTTTGCACATCAAGTCTCCAAAACAGCAACAAGATAATGACCAGATAGTTTGCTTTTAATGATGTTGGTTGAATTAATCACCAGGTCACTGGGAAGAATAAACCTTTTTTCTTTCAAAATAGTTCCAAGGCAACTTTTACATCCAGCTAAGAGGTCAGATGGTTTAACGCCTCCTGGAATACTCCATTGCTGTAGTTTGGCACTTCTTTAGTGCTGCCCAGGCATGTCAGTTCTGGATTAGATTTAAGGTGGTGCACTGCAGGGAGTATGCTACCCATAATACACACATAGCGGGAGGGTGGGTTGAGGTAGTAACAGATTGAAAGATTCAGATTACTATAGTAACTGCTGAAGAAAAGGAATCATTTATCAACTCCTGAACAATATCTACATCTGAAATATATTGCTGTTTACAAACATATTTTTTTCCTATTTAAATAAAATAATGAAGTCACCTGATGAAAACAGGCGAAGGCAATGGAATTAAGTGTAAAAGTCCTAGTATAATGTGCAGATACACTTAAATTGAAGTGATACAAGGCCAGTTGACTCAAACTGTAGTTTCAAAGATCAGCATGGAGGAATAACATCCATTATAGAGTCATACAGCATGGAAACAGACCCTTTGGTTCAACTAGTCCATGCCAACAAAGTTTCCAAACTAAACTAGTCCCTTTTGTCTGCATTTGGCCCATATCCTTTCAAATGTTTCATATTTATCTACTTATCCAAATGCCTTTTAAATGTTGTAATGCCCCTCATGACTTCTTTAAAACTTTCTCCTCTCATTGTTTATATTGTATAGTACAATCAATTCTTCGACTATTCTACAATAGTCAATTATTCTACAATAGTTCAGAGTAAGATTGACCCCAAGTTTGTCATTTATTCAGATTCAAAATTCCCAACTATTTGAAAATTTTAATGGTGAAATCTAGGAATATGGAATTTGGCCACCCAGCATCTGTTTTCAAATACTAAATGGAGAGCTTCACTCTTTAACAGTGCAGGTGAGAAGCCCATGTCCATTTTGAAGCTAAAACATCCTGTGCAGTTTCCATACCTGAAGCAAATAAGGCCTGACTGGGTTGAACAAAATCTAGGAGAAAATTACTATACATGCTGGAATCTGTACCAAAAACAACAAATGCTGGAGATCACAGTGGGTCAGACAGCATCTCTCTTTCTCTCTCCATCTCTCTCTGAAGCCTCCATTGTAAGATCCGTTTACCTTGCTTTAACTTTCAGGAAAACCAGGTCTACAGGTGATTCTTAAAAGGACCGCTGCAGACCATCTCCAAAAAGATAAGTTTTAAAAATATGTTTACCTGTATGTTGATACTCGGGAGACTAGGAATCAACTTCACAATCCCGCATTTATATAACGTGGGGAACTGTTGGCTCAAACACCAATAATTTCTGCTCCTTATTCCCTGACATGCCTGATTACCATCACTAGTTCCTTAGTCACCACGATATAGAGTCAAAGAGTCATATAGCTGTACAGCGTGGAAACAGGTCCTTCAGGCTATCCCATCCATGGTGACCAGGTATTCTAAATTAATCTGGTCCCATTTGCTAGCATTTGATCCATTTCCCACTAAATCCTTCCTATTCATATACTCATACAAATGCCTTTTAAATGTTGTCATTGTACCAGACTCCACCACTTCCTCTGGCAATTTGTTCCATTCATGCACCACCCTTTGCGTGAAGTCCCTTTTAAATCTTTCCCCTCTCTCCTTAAACCTATGCCCTCTAGTTTTGGACTCTGCTAACCTGGGGAAAAGACTATTCACCTGATCTGGTCACTCCACTTGCTTTCCCTCTAATATAAGAGCTACAGTGGTAGCTGGAACAGCCAGATCTTCATTGCCTGTGATGTAGCTGGGTGCCAATTGTTATCCACACTGCGTTGGTTTGATGGAAATGGGCTCACAATGAATGTCATGTCCTGCCCCATGCTATTTGGCACCTGGATTTGGCTGGCCATGATCTGACAGACTATATCATGAATACCCTGACAGAAAGAGTCTTTCACCACCGTGCTGAGAGAGAAATTGTCCTTGACATCAAGGAGAAGCTCTGCATTGTTGCACTGGATTTTGAATAGTGGATGTCCACTGCTGCTTCTTCCTCCTCCCTGGAGAAGAGCTATGAACTGCCTGATGGGCAGGTGATTACAATCGGTAATGAATGATTTAGATGTCCTGAAGATCTCTTCCAACCATCTTTCTTGGGTAGGAAAAACTATGGTATCAATGTGTCCACTTACTACTCCATCATGAAGTGTGATGCAGATGTCAGGAAGGATCTGTGTGTAATCATTGTCTTGTCTGGTGTTATGACTATGTATTCTGTACTGAAGACTGTATGCAGAAGGAGATCACAGCCCTGGTTCTAAATACCACAGAAATAAATGTTATAAACAGAGCCTTGCACCCCAGTAATTCAGTGCAGAAAATGCGGGTACATTGCTGGGCTGTGATTTTCAGTTGTTAATTAAGTTAACTTTCAATAAATTATTCAATGACTAATGTATTCTAAATAGTTGGAGACCAGTTAACTCAGTTGACTGAATAGCTGGTTTGCAATGCAGAGTACAATGTGGGTTCAATTCACACACCAGCTGAGGTTACCATAAAGGACTCTGCTTCTCAACTTTTCCCCTCACCTGAGGTGTGGTGACTCTTGGATTAAACCAGCACCAGTTGTCTGTCTTTAATAGAGAGAACAGCTATATGTCACAGAACTGTTCGGGATGAACTATGACAAAAAAAATTGCATCTGTCTCCAGACCTTCTTTGCAAAGGCACATTCTGTGAGGAGGTAGACAACAGTCTCTTCCCCACCACAGCCATCTCGAGTGCAATGAGTGGAAGGATTGAGACCTCGAGTGTGTAGGAAAGATCTGATAGGGAGGGTCTTTCTCAACACCAGATAAACTGGATCTTGATGTTTATTTGTAAGTTCTGGTGATGATGCATTCTGCCAAAATACCTTGATAGGGAATGACCTGACAGGATCTACCCTTTCCGTTTCCACAGCAACTTGAGGATGTTATGTGCTGATCACTGCTGGATGGACCTGTGGTCAAATGTGTTTTTCTGCATAACATTCTCCATGAGGAACAGGCGGTACAACATAATCCAGCTTCTGAAAGTGAATCCTAGCAGAAGACAATGACATTGTCTATGTCCAGAAAAGCTTTGACCAGAGTGACCCCATGATTCAGGATACAGAGATCTGTCATCCTTTCCTGATAAACAAAGTGCCAGAAATTTGAGGTTGTCTTTGTATAAATGTTCTTGTGATTTTAGAGATCGTCTCCAGTGTCTCCAGATCCATTTTGTAACATGGTATCGAAAAATGTACACAGTATTCCAAATGTGGCCTTACTAAGGTTTAAGATTAACATAACTTCTCCATTTTTGAATTCTACCCATCTAAAAATAAAACCTAGAACTACTTTGCTTTCTCTTATGATCTTATTAACCTGTGTCAGCACTTCTAGTGATCTGTATATTTGTACTTCCAGGTTCGTTTGTTTCTCTACCCCATTTAGATTCTAATTCTCTAAGTGATATGTGACCTCTGTATTTTTCTTCCTAAAAGTGTAATACCTACACTTATGTTCCGTTGAAATTCATTTGGCAATGATACGCCTATTCTCCAAATTTATAAATGACTTTGTGTCCTCAGTATTGGCAATCTGTTCCCAATTTAAATTTAGAATTTCATCTTTAAATTTTGAAATGTTGTTTTTGATTCTAACTGTAAGCTGTTATTATAAATTCTTGGTAAGAACTGGCAAAAGGACGTTGGACTGAATGGTTTCCCTGTCGGTTGTACTATGGTCATCTGATTTGACTGAAAAATGGAAACCAAAGAATCCTCAAATGCTCAGCAGGTCTAGCAGCATGTGTGGAGAGGAAGAGTTGTTGTTTTAGGGTTATTGACTCTTCATCAGTGAAAGGTCATCAACCTGAAACATTAACTCTGTTTTTCTCTCCACAGATGCTGCCAGATCTACTCAGCATCATCAGAACTTTTGTCTTTATTTCTGAGTTCCAGCATCTGCAGTATTTTTTTTTCAGTTTGGATTTAACACTCCAGTTTAGCTGGCAGTGAGAATCAAATGAGTGAGGGTCAAGGTAGGCACCTATACCCGCTGACCTTGGCAGTCTGAGGCTCAAGATCTTTCATTTACCAGACCTCATCTAAAGCTCCCTGAGTCTCTTTGCTTTCCTAAACCAGCAACAATGTCAAAGGACCAGTTTGGTTAATAGTAGTAGAGGATGAACCACTAGTGAGTCTTAATGAGAAGAGGCACTTGTCTTAACAAAATGTAATTTATTACGTGACAGTCATCAATATAACTTACATTGTCTAGTTAGACATAATAAGTTTATCAGGATACAATGGTGACACATTTATCTCTATAGGGATCTCCAGCTACTCTTCTCTATTCTCCATCCAAGATTGTATGACACCATCAGCTTGAATGGAATTTAACGCAGTCTCCAACGTTAACACTTTCAGAACAATTACCTCATACAACATTCAGAAGATTTGAAACGTTGGTGGGTGAGTGACTTTAACTGTTCACCCATCTGTTTTCCCTGAGGTGAGCAGGGTTAAATTTGCCTAGAGTTAAGTATTTGAATAGGAAAGTTCTTGTGGAGACCTGCATCCTAGTTTCTTTTATTTCCTTTGTAAACCTTTAAGGCTGTCTTCCCAGGGTCATGCACACAGATTTTAAGGGGAGAAAAAAAGATCAAAGGAATTCTACTTCTTTCCTCCCTTCCCTGAGCAGATGTGCAATGCATCTGGGAAGCTCTAGAAACTGCAGGAAAAAAATTCCGACTGATTTATTTGATGAACTAAGGTTTAACCTAGGTGATTGCTTGCATGATATCATTATGTGTGTGATTATTAGTTTCCAGTTGAAAATGACCAGATATGGTGTGTATTCACTCCATCAATACTGAAGCGTTGCTACACATCACAAGGCTGTTATGATGAAACTACATAAATCTTTTATATGCTTGCATCTACAGGTTTTTATTATTAAGGAGAGTCTGGGTCTATTGGGGACTAAGCAAGCATACAGTATGAATTAGGGAAAATAAATTAGAATGGCTTCTTTATAATGCACATAGGCTTTACCCCCTACTCTTTCGTAATTAAATTTATTCTTAATTAAAGATGACAAAATTCCCTCAGGCTGATAGTGTATTTTTGCCAACACTAATAGTAAATCCAGAAGGGTAGATTCAATAGATTCCAAAGATATTATTAGTAAAGTTATTTTATACGTATATATATATGTTTTTATTGGTTTCCCTCTTTGTGATAATTGAATTACATTTACAAAGTTATTTTACTTTTGTTCTCTGATAGGAATCAACATTAGAAAAACACCATTCAATAAGCATGTCTTCCTGCAGGAAGTAGATCCAGGCTCCATTCTGTGAATGATCAGTGCCATTAATTTCATGCATTTGTTTCTGAATCCAGTGCTGCTGACTGGAAGCAGCACATATCTTTCAACAAGGTCTGAGTGGACATGTGGAGCTCGAGGAGTGAAGCCATTCCCACATTTAGTGGTGTTTATAGTTATTAAGTGCGAACTCCCATAGCCTGTCAAGTGTCTGAAGCATTAAATGCCCTGATATATGGGCAAACGCAAGGCACCTAATGCCAAGGAACTCTGACCCTGATTTATTGCTTTTTTGACATAGTTTCAATTAAGTTATCAACTGTCCACATTTTAATCATGTTATGTACTTTATACTACACTAAAACTGGCAGTCATAAGATAGTTACTAATAAACCCAAAAGGAAATGCAGAAGGAGACAGCCGTCAAAATGAGGAAACGCTGCTCCGTGGATTAATTGAGACAAATAAAATGGGTACATTTGAGTTGCATTATGTTATACAAACACATGGGGAGAGTGGAATGGATGGACTAGGGTGAGTTAGATGAAGAGAAATGGCAAATTCTAAAGAGAGAAAATAAGGGAGCATAGTCCATTAGGAAAATTTGTCCATTTTTCTGCTTTAATCTTAATATAATGCTGTAACTTTATGAACAATAATATGTGTTGGACAGCTCATTGTGGAATAATGGGTACAATGCAATAAAAGGCCAGTGGAATGATATTTAATTTGAAAAAATTAACTTTACTTTGAAGAAAGGCCTAGAAGGATTTTAAGCCTTCTTTCAGTGAACAAAAAGATTTAGGGAATCCAACACAGACTACAAAAACTATAGAAGCTTTTGATGAGATAAAATTAATAAGATGGTAGCAAGGGTATTAATTGTGAATTATCATTGTGATAACCCATACAAGGCCCATGGGGAATCACTAATTAATCTCCCTGTGGATCTCATTGAGTATGAGCTCCCTTGGCAACAGGCAATGACCTGCCCAACTGGACTGATCCCTTTATAAAGCAGACCTAAGGATCTCCTGGGCTGGGACTAACCTACGTATGTTGTGAGCTGTGGCTCACTTTTGGTGTTAAACAATAAATAATCCTTTCCACTCAGGTTTCTTCAGTTATTGCAATCATGAAAATAAAAGCTGGAAATGAGGAATAAAGAAAGAATAAATGGATGGAGGGAACAGGAAGTGACTAAGGTGCCTCAGAACTATCAAATGACAGGACCATGTATTGGGAAACTGTGGAAGTGCAGGGCAGGACATTTGATCTAGTTATTGTTATGGATTGATATTCCCTAGCTAGGGCTGTGCAACCTCCCAGAATCTAGACTGAGCATATTTTGAGAGAATGGAAATCTTAAGTGCACTTTCGAACAGGGTTTACTTGCTAGAAATCCAAAGTGAGACACCTGGAAAATAAACCCAATTCCTTAATGATTAGGATTGAAGCATACTGTAGCATTTCATTAATGCTTTGTCACTCGCTTAGTGAGATTATTGTATTTGCAGTACCTCATTTTATTACACTTTTAGAGAACTTGTGGATTTTAATGTGCTGCTAATACCATTCCATGACATTTATTTAATTCATGCAGTCAAAAAAGTTAAAACATCAATTCAGGTTGTGAGGAGATTTAGCAGATGTTTTCAAGACCATGACGGGTCTACAGAGCTACATACGGGAAAATGTTTCTCTTGCTAGAATGCAGAATGATACCAAAATGTCGAGTTTTAATGTAGCTTAAAAGGATAAAATGATTAAAACCAAGGTAAAGTCACCAGTCTTCACTTTTTTAGTGTTTCTCTTCATCTGAGGTGTAGTGATCCTTAGGTTAAACTCAAAATTAGTTGTCTCTCTGTCTACTGAGAGAGCATCCTATGGTCTTCTGTGACCATGGCATCTGTCATTGTCAGAAGGATCGAGAAGCAAACAGCACCAATCTAAGGTGACTGGTAAAAGAACAAGAAGCAACATTTTATCCAGGGAATGGTTAGGGGACAGAATGTACAGCTTAATCCCATGATGGAGGCAGTTTCAATTGTGTCTTTAAAAAGAAAATTGGCTAATTATTCAAATAGGAAGATAAAATTGTAGGGCTGTGGAGAAAAGATGAGAGTGTGAAAGTAGATTCTTAAAGGGAGCTGGCATAAACAAGATGGAGCTCCATCCAAACTGTGGCCAATTCTTCGGTTTCTCGATCTGATATTCAGCATGAGAGATTTTCATTAACAATGGCAGAAGAGAAACAAAATTGGTTAAATAATGATCAGTTTGGGCATTAAGTGTATTTGCAGTCCACTTTGTGCCACCTGTTAAAAAAAATTATGATCTAAAGTGACAATTCAGGTTGTATGATTCACTTAGGCCCCGCAATTTGAAGAAAGGCCCTACCTCTGGAAATGGCAGGTTCTTTTTCTGCTTTCCCTGTAGAAACATGGGTTCATCAGCGTTAAAAAGGTGGTAATTCTACTGAACTAATTTTGGTATGTCTGACTTAATAGGAATTTTTAACCAAGTTCCATTGAGAACTAAATCGACAAAGTCCATTGTTGGTAGAATTTTCAGAAGAAATTCGGTAGGATTCTATGGAAAAGATTGTTGGCTAAATTTGAGGAGGGTGGAATTTAAGGTGACGTCATAACATAGAAAGAGCTTTAGTCTGAAATTGGATTCAGAGAGTTGGGCAATAAGGATATTTCTTAGACCTTATTGAGCAATTCCAAATGAAGTCATAGAGGGATTGTTCTTCAGGTCCCAAGTATTCACTCTCTGTGTAGATTAAATAAATTTGGAAATAGAGTACTGGTTTACTGATGAAAGTAAACCAGCAAGTATTGTCTTAGAGTCATAGAGTCATACAGCATGAAAACAGACCCTTTGGTCTGACTAGTCAATACTGTTCATACTAGTTAATACCAACCTAAACTAGTCCCACCTGCCTGAGTTTGGCCCATATCCCTTCAAACGTTTCTTATTCATGTACTTATTCAAATGTCTTTTGAATGTTATAACTGTACCCACATCCACCATTTCCTCTAGAAGTTCATTCCACACACTAACCACCCTGTGTAAAAAAGTTGCCCCTCATGTCTTTTTTAAATCTTTCTCCTCTCACCTTAAAAATATGTCCCCTAGTCTTGAAAGTCCCCACCCTAGGGAAAAGACATCTGCCATTCACCTTATTTATACACCTCATGATTTTATAAATCTTTGTAAGATCACCCCTCAACCTCCTATCCTCAAGTAAAAATGTCCCAGCCTACCCAGTCTCCTTATAACTCAAGCCCTCCCTTCCTGGCAACTTCCTGGTAATCCTTTCCATAGAGTCATATGGCACAGAGACAGGCTCTTTGGCCCAAACTGTTCCATATCAACCAAAATGTACATTCACACTAACCCTATTTTCCTGCACCTTCTAATCCTTTCCTATCCATGTGTTTGTCCAAGTGCCTTTTAAATGCTGTTAATGTACCGGCCTCAACCACTTCTGCTGGCAGCTCATTCCATACCACCCTCTGTGTAAAAACATTGCCCCTCAGGTTCCCTTTTATTCTTTCCTTTCTAACCTTAAATTGATGCCCTCTTGTCCTTGGTTCCCCAACCCTGCATTCACTCTAACCATGCCTCTCGTGATCATATACACCTCTATAAGATTCTGCCCTCAGTCTCCTATGCTCTAAAGAACAAAGTCCTAGCTTGTCCAACCTCTTCCTATAACTCAGACCTTTGAGTGCAGGCAACATCCTTGCAAATTTCTTCTGCACTCTTTCCAGTTTAATAACATCCTTCCTATAGGAAGATGACCAAAACTGAACACAGTACTCCAGAAGAAACCTGACCAATGTCCTGTAAAATCTCAACATAACATCCCAATTGATATAATCAAAGGCAAGCATGCTAAATGCTTGCTTAACCACACGTCTACATGTAACTTAAACTTCAAAGAATTATGTACCTGAACTGACTATGAACATTGAACTCAAGGAAAATTAACTTCAAAATATGGATACATTGAGTGGGTGGCATGATTGATGCAGGTTGATGTAACAAAGTGTGAGGTAGTTACTTTTGGACATAAAAATGTCAGAAGACGGGTTAAGTTAAGAAAGGAAGCTCTCGTCATACATGTCCCTAAGAATGTAAAAGCTTAGGTTATGGTAATGGGTAGAAAAAGCTATTGTAAGTATTACAGGATTCTGAACTTAACTTGACCAGACCAGATACAGAATCAAAATGTAACCATCATCACAATTATATAAAGGAATGGCCAGACCCTTTATATTTAATTTGATGTGTATCACCTTAGAAAAGATACATCATCACTGATGAAAGTTCAAAGGTATTTCTCTAAATTGGTAACTGGGATGAATTGACTAAACTCTAGTAGAGTGAATTTATTATATTCCCTGGAGAAGCAAAGGTTAATGGTTAATCTGATAAAAGGGATTGACATAGTTGACAAGGAATGACTCTATTCTTGAGTAGACAAATCCATTCCAAAGGGTCTGAATTTCAGGATTTGAGTTTAAACCATCTACATTGAGTCCAGGAACAATAGAAAAGGTTATGAAAATGTGGAATGGAATGTAATTAACGAAAAAGATCTTCATGATTTAGCAGGTTTGGGTAGACAAATGATTATAGATTTAAATAAAACAATCTACGAGGTTATATTGATAAATCCAACTACTCACATGCCACAGTACTATTCACATTTGATAATTCAACAATACACAAATAATTCACCATGTTTCTGAAGAAGCTATCCAATAAGTACGTTTGTTTCATCCATGGTGATATTTAAATTACTTGCCAGGCACAATGATTGCTATTCAGTACAAAAGATATACCATAACCAAATTTAAGAGCAATAAACATATATCTCACTACTTGGTAATAGTTTTGACTTATTAGAGAGAGAACTTTTTTGTACTAATCTAAAATAGAAAGTAATTTGTTCATGGCTAGTTAATAAATAGGATTCTCCAAATTTATTAGTTGCATATTACAACAAGTGTATTTCCACAAAAGCAATTCTTTTGGACCATGCATACTTCAGGCGATGTTTAAACCCATTGGCAGTCAAGAAAACTCGGTTAAATTTGTAGATTTGCAGGTATGTCAAAGTAGACCTGATTTATGGAGAGAAAGTTTAATTTTATTGTAATTGCTGTAACATTCAATTCAACAGATTTTAGAATGTACTTTAAAATGTTATAAATAAAATATATTTTGGAAAAAATATTAAATTCATAACTGATATTAAATGAGGGATATAGAGTCAAAAGAGGAAGCCAAAGTATTGTAGAATAAAGGAAAGGTACAAGTAGACCAAGCATTGGTAGATGTGATTGAATGTAGACAAGTCCATAGAATCACATTCATTAAATAACAACAGGCAACATATATACATCATGTATAATGTTCAAATAGCTAAAGATGAAGTTGAAAGACTTCTCAGAGTCTTAGAACAAATACCCACTATTGCAATTTACAAAGTGAATACAATGCTGCATTACTCAATCAAAACAACAGAATATAAATATATATTACTTGGAAAGGACACATTTCTATTAGATACAAGAATTGAAAATGTCACATCAACTTAATAGCAATGCGGTACAAAGGTTAGAGGGAAGCAGATGCAAAAATAACCTTCAAAAGGGAATTAATAAATACTCGAAGAGAGGAGATTTAAGCCTTTTGCTATGGAGAAAGAGCAGGTGATTGAAACTAATTTGATGGTTTAGTAAGATCAGGTCTACACTTGTTTGAGTAAATATTGCGATGCTTTAAAAATGGAACTATACACTAGGGATGGTAAGTGAGGATATCTTCAAGAACCCATCAGGCTAGAGCTCTAGTTTCTTCGGATCTGATGTCATTACGATGTGGCTCTTTCTTATGCCGGCTCAATAACTATTCCTACAGTGAGAGTATAATTCACATTTTACTTCACAGATAGGCCTTTCAAAGAATGGCAATGCTGACTTCTATCGATATTCAATGACTTGACCAGATGGAAAGGTGCATATTTGAACTGTTGTTAGAGGTCAAAGAGAAATATTGTTTTGCTCTTGAAACCATTTCTATCCTGAGTGCACAAATTTCATTTGGAAGTCCACCACAAACATCAATTCCTCAACAAGCACAAAGAACTAAAGTTGGATATTAATAGTTGTGGCAGACTGTTGGGTGTGAGGTGTGCCTGATGGGATTAAATCCTGATCCAGCAGCTACCCACTGTTGGGCTTCCCAGCTCCTGTGAAGTGAATTACCTCCATTAAACCTTATTCCAGGGTGGATAATCCATCCCTCATGTGTAAGGAGAGAATATTGACCCTTGTGTATCTAAAAAAAATGCTTCTATGAATTTTCCATCACATTGGAAGGGAGAGATCAATGATTATAGAAGGCATAGCAAAGCAATGTCATCTTTTTGAAGAAATTGATTCAACACTGTCAAGCTAGAGATGAACATGCAGGGCAAAAGAACCACCAAATAAAATGATGAGTGCACACCGAAGGAGGCCATTCAACCCATCCTATCTGTGCAGGCTCCCTACAAGGGTAACTCTATTTGTCCTACTCTATTCTGGAATAACTCTGAAATAGTTTTCTCTTCAGATGCTTTTCTTAAATCCCTTTTGAAGATCACAATTGAATTGTCCTCTGCCACTTTCTTGAGAAACACATTTTATCTCCTCACTACTTGATGTGTTAAGAATGCTTTTCCTTTGGCTGTTTTTACATATTTCATGTATTAGCTTAAATCGACATCCTCGAGTTCTCAACCCTTTCATCAAAAAGAACAGTTTCTCACCATATACTCTATCTAGCCACTAATGATTTTGGACACATTAGGAGAGGGTATCATCTACATTCTCAAACTTACATAGGCATCAATCTTCTGAAGCCACTAGGAATAATTCTGATCGTGATGTCTTCATCTTCGTAATGCCGATGAAGCTCATTCAGTGGAAGTTATCAACTTTAGAAGTTGAAGCATCTCATGTGGATGATTTAGATAGTCATGTACAAGGTTAGGGGTTAGGTGAAGCACCAATGAATTAGAGCAATGGCACATGGTGAATGAGGATCTGGAGACCTCATATTAGAGAGTGAGAGTTTTCCTTCCCCTACAGCACATAGTACATAACAACATAAGAACTAGGAGCAGAAGTAGGCCGTCCGGCCCTTTGAGCCTGCTCCACAATCCAATAAGTTTATGGCCAATCTTTTCATGGACTCAGCTCCATTTACCTACATTTTCACCATATCCCTTAATTCCTCTATTTTTCAAAGAAGTATCTACCTTAGCTTTAAAACGGTACTGATGTACCGTTAACTACTTCCCTGGGCAAGGAATTCCATAGATTAACAACCCTCTGTGTGAAGAAGTTCCTTCTCAGTTTAGTTCTAAACCTGCTTCCTCTAATCTTGAGGCCATGCTCTCTTGTCCTAGTTTCACCTGCTAGTGGGAACATCCTATCTATTTCTCGTTTATCAATTCCCCTCAAAATTTTATGTTTCTGTAAGATCCTCCCTCATTCTTCTGAATTCCAATGAATATAATCCCAAGCTACTCAGCCTCTCCTCATAAGCCAACCTTCTCAACTCTGGAATTAACCTAGTGAACCTCCTCTTCACCCCCTCCAGTGCCAGTACATCCTTTCTTAAATAAGGAGATCAAATCTGCACACAATACTCCAGGTGTGACCTCACTAGCACCTTGTAAAGCTGTAACATTACCTCTCTGCTTTTAAACTCAATCCCTTTAGCAATGGAAGGACAAAATTCCATTTGCCTTCCTAATTACCTGTTGTACCTGCAGACCAACCTTCCGCAATTCATGCACAAGGTCACCCATGCCCTTCTGCAAATCAGCATACTCCAACTTTTTACCATTTAAGTAATAATCTGTTTTGCTGTTACTCCTACCAAAATGTATTACTTCACATTTATTAACATTGTATTCCATTTGCCAGACCTTTGCCCACTCACTCAATGTGTCTATGTTCCTCTGCAAAGTTTTACAGTCCTTTGCACACTTTGCTCTGCCACTCATCTTAGTGTCATCGGCAAATTTTGACGCAGTACATGTGGTCCCCAACTCCAAATCATCTATATAAATTCTAAATAATTGAGGCACACCACTAGTCCCTGATTACCAACCAGAATAGCACTCATTTATCCCCATTCTTTGCTTCCTGTCAGTCAACTAATCTTCTATCCACACTAATACACTACTCCAACACCATGCATCCTTATCTTATGCAGCAGCCTCATGTGCAACACCTTGTCAAAAGACTTTTGGAAGTCTAGGAACATCACATCCACTGGGTCCCCATTGTCCACCTTGCTTGAAATGTCTTCATAGAATTCCAAAAGATTTATGAAGCATGACCTGCCCTTCATGAACCCATGCTGCATCTGTAGAATGGGACAATTTATTTTGAGATGCCCTGTTATTTCTTCCCTGATAATAGACTCAAGCATCTTCCCCACTACAGAGGTTAAGCTAACTGGTCTATAATTCGCCATTTTTTGTCTACTTCTCTTTTTAAACAGTGGCATCACATTTGCTATTTTCCAATCTGCTGTGACTGCCCCAGAGTCCAGTGAATTTTGGAAAATTACCATAAGTTCACCTGCTCTTTCTCCCACCATCTCTTTTAGTACAATGGGATACATTCCAATAGGACCCACAGACATGGCAATGCAGACCCAGATCTGAAGGATGCTTGATCCAATGGAGAAAACCCCTGAGCACCAGAAATTGCTGCACATCTGAGACAACTAATCTCGACAAAATGACTATATGATAATGCCTGCAGCACACTGACAGGTCTCGATAGTGAATAATGGTGGCTCCTGACTCATCATAGTGTTTTTGAGAAACTACAAAGCAACATGGGTCACTGTGGATGTGCTGCACTTAGATTTCCAGAAGGCACTTAACCCATTAAAGATTACTGCACCAAATAATTGGCTCATAGTGGGTGAATAACATATTGACATAGATAGAAGGTTGACTCACTAACAGAAAACAACAAGCGTAAATGTGTCATTTTCAGGTTGGTGAGATGCAATGAGTGGAGTGCCACAAGGATTAGTGCTGGAAACTCCATCATTTACAATCTATATCAATGACTGGAGAATGTGTGGATGCTAAATTTGCTGATGATACTAAGATAATAAGTAAGTTGTGAAGAGCTTATAAGCAGTCTGCAAAGGGGATATAGGTGAAGTGAGTGGGTAATAACTGGCAGATGGAGTCTCGTCTGGAAAAACATGATATTGCCCACTTTTGCATGAAGACTAGAACAGAAGCATGTTTTTTTTTAAAGTGGAAAGTGATTGCAGAAATCCAAGACAGATCTGAGAAATCCGGGTATCCTGTTAGATAAATTACAAAACTTTGGTAGCTGGTATAGCAAATGATTAGGAACGCAAATGGAATTATGGCTCTTCTTGCGAGGGGAATGGAATATGAAAGTAAAGTTTTTTTAAAAAAAACACAAATTACTGGATAAAATCAGCAGGTCTGGGTGTATCCATGGAGACAGAAACAGAATTAATGTTTCAAGTTCGGTATGACTTTTCTTCAGAGCCATAGAAATAAGAATGGCTTGCTAATGTTAGAGGACATTGGTGAGATTAAACCTTGAGTGCTGTATACAGCTCTGATCTCCTTATTTCAGCAAACACATAATTGCATTAGGAGGAGTTCAGAGAACATTCACCGAGTCATGGGATGAGGGGTTATTTTATGAGAAAGGTTGAACAATTTAGGCCAATGTCCATTTGAGTTTAAAAAAATGAGAGGTAATCTTATTGAAAGACATAAAATCCTAAATGGATATTAAAAGAATGTTTCCTTGTTCCTGCGAGAGATTAAAACTAGGATACCCATTGTAAGAACAAGAGGCCTCTCTATTAAGACAGAAATTAGGAAATTTTGTTTCTTTTGGGAAGTTGTGAGTCTGTGGAATTTTCTTTCCAAGAGAGTAGTAAAGGCGACTTCATTGAATTCTTTTAATTCAAAGGGAGATAGATTTTTGACTAACAAGGGGTTCAAAAATTATCAGTGATAGACAGGGAGTTGGAGTTGAGGCCACAGTGAGGTCAGCCATGATCTGGTTGAATGATGGAATAGATTCAAAGGGCAAAATGACTTACTCCTGTTCCTAATTCATACGTTTATGTGTTTGAGTCCAATAGCATGCACTGACTCATCTTATTCACTGCTTGATACATGTGCAGTCCACATTACAGCACCAATGTTCCCAAATGATTGTGTCAATTTCCTTGTATTAATAAAAACAATAAAATATTTAATTCTGCTATGACTTGTGTTTCACTTCACTTTTTCCAATTTTCTTTTTGTCCTGAAAATGCTTGATCATGGCAGAGAGTCCAAGGACAACAACAATCCTCTAGTTTCCCATCCAAGAAGCAGTTCTTAGCTTGGATGCCAGAGGGCTGTTTGAACACTGAGATGTTAAAACTAATTGAAATGGCCCAACTGAGAATAGTCAACTCAGCACAGATCAAGAACTGGATGTGAGACATTTCTCACTTGTATGATCTGATTTTATATTGACCAGGGAAGCATGGTGGCTCAGTGGTTAGGACTGTTACCTCACAGTGCCAGGGACCTGGGTTCCACTCCACCCTTGGGCGAGTGCCTGTGTGGAGTTTGCGCATTCTCCCCGTGTCTGCCGGGGTTTCCTCCAGGTGCTCCGGTTTCCTCCCACAGTCTGAAGATGTGCAGGTTGGGTGCATTGGCCATGCTAAATTGCTTGATATGTCCAGGGATGTGCAGACTAGATGGATTAGCCATGCAGGGATAACATAGGGGTGTAGGTCTGGGTGGGATGCTTTCAAAGGGTTGGTGTGGACTTGATGGGTGCTGAAAGATACCCTACCCTTGTGCCATTTCCCTGGCTTCATCCCACCCCTGGGTCAAAGGTCATAGGGTAAACCTAACACATATGCTAGTGGTCTATTGGGAAGATTAAAGCTAATTAGTGGGATTGTCCAGTTTGCCCTCAAGTTGCTGTCGGTGGTGGGAGGTGGGTCTAACTGCTTGGAGAGAGCTTTCTATTGGCAGACTGGGTCAATGGGTGAGGTAAAGGACTATAGACCCTGCCTGGGTGCTGCAGTCATCATAGACCACTCTACAGAGCAATTCAGCAGAACAGTGGCTATCCTTATCCTTAAAATAGATTGGCAGAGTATTATTTTACTGCTGCTATGTTGGAAAGGTTGATACACAAAAGGACCAGTCATTAAAACACCAGTCATTAAAAGTAAGCATTCAGATGCAGAACATGGCTAGGAAGGTTCATGGCATGGTGGCCTTCCTTGCAAGAGAGTTTGAGTGCAAGTGCAAGGACATCTTATTTCAGGGCCTTTGTGAGACCATATCTGGAGTACTGTGTGCAGTTTTGGTCTTTTAACCTACAAAAAGATATTCTTGCCACGGAGGGATTGCAGGGAATTTTCACCAGAACGATTCCTGGGATGACAGCTTTGTCATATGAGAAAAGATCGGGTCAATTGGACCAGAGATTCACTGGAGTTTGGAAAAGTGAGAAGGAGTCTCTATGAAACATTGAACTCTGATAAGGCTGGACAGACTGGAAGCAGGGATGATGCTTTTCCTGGTCAGAGGGTCCAGAAAACGAGGGAACAGTTTCAGAACTGTTGTGCTGTTTCAGACTGAGATGAGAAGTTTCTTCACTCAGAAAATGGTGAAGCCATCAAATTCTCTGCCACAGAAAGCCGTGAAGACCCAGTCACCAAATATTTTTGAGAAATTTCTAGACGATAAAGGTACCAACGGACATGGGAAGGGAGTGGGAATAGGGGATCAGTCATGATCGTGTTGAAGGACAGCATGAGTTCAATGGGCCAAATGGCCTACTCTTGCTATTTTCTGCGGATGATGTGGGTTATGGTGGGAGTTGTGTCATAGAGGGCAAGTAGGGTGAATGGTGTCAGGGGTTGGCGTGAGTAAGTGGGGAAGAAAATGGGAGCATGGCTTTGAGACTGGCAGAGCATGAGTCTTGGTGGGAGATGGGTGCAGTAACAGAGACAGGGAGAGTGTGAGGCGTGACAGAGAAGATGGTGATCTTCCTCCCTGTGCTGAGACCCTATTGACCCAGGTGATAACATGGCACCAGGTTGGCATGGTCTGGTGTTGTTGCCTCCTCTGCTGGTCCTGGGGGAGAGGTGGCACCTTTGCACTACCCCCTCCACCAGGACTTTCAGGTCCCTGCCCAGCAAGATGCAAAATTTACCCTTGGTTGGGGCGAATGTCATTGAATTATTGGAAGTTTGGTTGCAACTTTGGTCCCCCTGCTATAGGAAGATGTTGTGAAACTTGAAAGAGTTCAGAAAAGATTTACAAAAATGTTGCCGGGGTTGGAAGGTTTTAGCTATAGGGAGAGGCTGATTAGGCTGAGGCTGTTTTCCCATGCAGTGTCAGAGACTGAGGGGTGACCTTATAGAGGTTTATAAAATCATGAGGGGCATGGATAGGATAAATAGAGAAGGTCTTTTCCCCAGGAGGAATCCACACCTAGAGGGCATAGGTTTAAGGTGAGAGGGGAAAGATACAAAAGAGACCTAAGGGTAATGTTTTCACGCAGATGGTGGTGTGTGTATGGAATGAGCTGTCAGAGGAAGTAGTGGAGGCTGGTACAATTACAACATTTAAAAGGCATCTGGATGGGTATATGAATGGGAAGGCTTTAGAAGAATAGGGTCAATGCTGGCAAATATGATGAGATTTGTTTAAGATATCTGGTCGACATGGACAAGTTGGATCAAAAGGTTTATTTCCATGGTGTATATCTCTATTACTCTATGACTGATGGTGTTTATCTGGAATGAGAAGGGGCCTTTAAAGATGATGCCAGCACCAAGGATCTCAATAGGTCCTGGGTTTTCCCAACAGTGCTGAATAGTGCTACGAATGGTGCGTGGGAAGACAGGGATACAATGGAATGAGTGAGACTCCTTGGAGGCAGGGTAGTTAGTTAATGAGGTGATATTAAAAATAAAAAAACTGTGGATGCTGGGAATCTGAAACAAAAAGAGAAACTCAGCATCTGTGGAGAAAAAAAAAATCAATTAATGTTTCGAGTCTTGCATCCCTTCGCTAGAAGTAAGAATAGCCAACAAAGCATGATATTTATGCTGAGAATGGGGTGTAGGGTGTGGATATGATGAGATAAGTTTCTTTAGATAAGCCAAAAAAAAACTCACAAGGCCTCAAACTGAGAAACCCTCCAGAAAAATCAAAGCAAATTGGCATTTAGCCAAAAAAAGTAAGCGTCATCCCTATGTTTTGATATTACCATCAGAGTATATCACATTTCATTGATTCATGTATTCTGGCCTGTACAGTAGAGATCAGGTTGTGGACTGGTTTAAATAAATCTCTCAAATAGCCCTACTGTCACAACTCTTAGGGAATGATTTAACCTTCTCTTGATTTGAATTGAATACAGGTTGTGTATATTCAACAAGCCAATGGCCGTAATTTGTAGCAGATAACATTTTCGGGAAAGGCGAAGAATCTGTATCCATTGTGGAAAAAGAAATGCAACTAGGAATTGGATAAAAAAGGAAAAGACAGAAACTCTGTTAGTTTAAGAAAATAACAATGAGCATTTTATAAACATCTAAAGAGGAAAGGACAGTGTGATATTCGGATGCAGACTATTCATCTTTATTCTTAGACATGAACCTTTTCTCCTTCAGATGTTAATTAGCTGCTTTTCTTGTGTTATCAGACAGTTTAATATATGGCACTATGTAGCTCTTCATGACTGTGGGATTATTCTGTAAATGGTTTGCTTCATTCACCAGTTTAAAAGACAGTCAGCTGAAAGAAACAGTTAGTACCTTCACATAAAATTAAATAGCCTGAGTGACCTAACCCACTGCTCTTCACTTTTAGCTCCACCAAGCTGTTTGCACGATCCTGAATCATGAGTTAATTTTTCTGTGGGCTCAAATCATCTAAGAGGTGGAGTTTCTCCCTTTTTGTTAACCCCACTTCCCATTAGGTTTGTAGTGGCCAACGTCACAATGTTTACATGACCACAACTAATTCAGTGCAGTTGACTGATTAGAATGAGCCCAAATTAGTTGCTGCCATGTAAATGGGGTAAAAAGTGGTTTTAAATTGGAATCAGGAGGTAGGAGTTGTTCCTGCAGACTTCACATCAGAGCAGGTTAATTTACGCTGTTTAGTTAGTGTGTATTAATTCAGAACAGCTGTAGATTTAAAGCAAATCTAAATTTATGGTTGCAGTGTAAACACAGCTTCAGATTACAGATAATGTTATCCACAGAATAATGCAAATAGTACCATGCATCCCACAAACTACTTGAGCTGCAGGAAATTATGTCATTAGCATAGATGTTTTCATTTTATGATGATTATATTGTATTGTCAGGGTCTTGATCTTGATGAAACACAGATGATCAGAGGCATTTTGGTATACAGTCCGCTGAAGAAATAATGGAAAAACAAAATACTGCGGATGCTGGGAATCTGAAATAAAAACAGAAAACGCTGGGGAGACTCACCAGACAGCAATGTGGAGAGAGAAGCAGAATTTGCATTTGAAGTCCCATATGATTCCTCTTCAGAACGTGTAAGTCAGAAGAAGATTTCTGGAGCAGAATCAAATTGAAACATTAACTCTGTTTCTCCACAGCTTCTGCCACTGAATGAGTTTCTCTGGCATTTTATGCTTCCAAGGACCAAGCGTCTGAATATTACAGTAGTAATGAGGCTATTGGCGTGCACTGTTGCTAAGGAGTAAATTGAACAGCAACTTCTATTATTTGCATATGTGTAGTTAAAACAGTGACATCAGAGGGTTGCTACCACATTGTTCAATTTTTCCACAGGCTCTCACTGGGAATCTCAGAATTCAGGAATATACTACAATATAAATATCCTTGATATTTATTAAACATGCATGTCCATTCACATGTAAGTAATTTTTAACAACATGATAAGTTTTAATTATGAACAAACAACATCTCTGCCACTGACATTTTACTTCATTTATTTTAAAACTCTCATTGCTTCTGATTTTAATGGGCCCTGAGTTCAGGAATTTTCTTCTAAACCTATGTGATTGTCTATTTCTTTTGCCTTACTTAACACATTCTTGAAATCTACATCTTTGACTAAGTTTTAAATGAAGAATTTACCCTAAAATATCTTAGTGTCAGATTTTGTTTGACAATAGTTCTGTGAAATGCTTTGGAACATTAAAGATACTTTATATAAATACATCTTGTTGTTACTGTTGGAAATTGTAAAAACAAAACACTTTTGCTATTTCATTTGGTCTGTTTCTTTTCTTTAATCTGAGCTTTCTTTTCTGTATTTTGTATTCGATAAATGATTTTAAATTGAATTAAATTTTATAATTTAAACTTCTTGGTTTAGCCTCTGCAAATGTAATATCAGCTCTCAGAATCAGGTGGAAGATTAAAAAATTAATGAGACAGGAACTGAGCCCACTCTAAACAGAGGAAGGCCAAGACCATCATCCAACAGTCAGGCTTCTTGGAGTCATTTGGGAAACCATCTTGAAGGTCGGAGGAGTTACTAATGGTACTTGTATGTTGCTGCCTGTTGCATGTGAGCATCTGACTGCCTCTGTGGATAGGGTGGAGCTGCCATGGAGAGCCTGGTCTAGCACCCTCACTGTCTGACGGACACATACGGAGACTCACAGACAGTGATCCCGGAGAAAACACGATCCCAGAGAATGATCCCTGCGAAAATAAAATCCTAGAGAATGATGTCAGAGAGAACACAATCCTGGGGAGAACACAATCCCAGGCAGTGATCCAGGAGGGAACACAATCATAGTCAGTGATCCTAGAGAGAACGCCATGTCAGAGGGTGATTCCAGACAGAACATGATCCCAGACAATGATCTGAGAGAATACATGTGAGGTGCTCCATTTTGGTAAGGCAAAGGGCAGGACTTACACAGTTAATGGTAGGGCCCTGGGGAGCGTTGCCAAACAAGGAGACCTATGGGTGCAAATGCATAGTTCTTTGCAACTGAAGTTGCAGGTAGACAAAGTGGCAAAGTGCTTGCCTTCATTGGTCAGAACATTGAGTATAGGAGTTAGGGCATCAGGTTGTTTCCAAACGGTACATAGGTGAGGCCACTTTCAGAATACTGCATATAGTTTTGGTCACCTTTCTTTAGAAAAGGTGTTGTTCAACTTGAAAGGATTCTGAAAAATTAAAATGTTGTTGCTGGGACTGGAGGATTTGAACTATCGGGACTGGCTGGACAGGTGGGGGCTTTCCTCCCTGAAGTGTCAGAGGCTGAAGGGTGACCTATAGAGGTTTATAAAATCATGAGAGGAAAGGATAGTGTAAATAACCATGGCCTTTCCCCCAGGGTGGGGGGAGTCCAAAATTGGAGAGTATAGATTTGAGGTGAGAGGAGAAAGATTTAAAAGAGGAGCAACATTTTCACTCTGAGAGTGGTGATTATATGGAATGAGTTCAATTGTATGAAAGTGGGTTCAAATACAGCATTTAAAAAGGCATCTAGATGGATATGTGAATAGGAAGGGTTTAGGAGGATAAGGGCCAAATGCTGACAAATGGGACTGGGTCAGATTGAGATGTCTGGTCAGCATGCATGATTTGGACCCTGAAGGGTCTGTCTCTATGCTGTCTGTCTCTATGACTCTATGACATGCACCACATTCCTCCACCGATTGGGACTGAACACCAACCAAAGGCAACAGGGGGATGGAGAAACTTGACACAACTCCCTCTCAAGGACAGGCCAGTGCTGGTACACACCCAACTGGAGGAGAAACCACATTGATTCATACAGCATGGAAACAGATCCTTCAGTCCAACTAGTCCATGCCAACCATGTTCCCAAACTAAACTGGCCCCACTTGCCTGTGTTTGACCCATATCCCTTAAAAACATTATTATTCATGAACATATCTACATGTCTTTTAAATGTTGTAACTGTATCTGCATTCACCATGTTCTTTGGCAGTTCATTCCATACATGAACCATTCTCTGTGTAAAAACATTGCCTCTCATGCCCTTTATAATCTTTCTCCTCTTACCTAAAACATATGCCCCCTCGTTTTGAACTCCCCCACCCTACAGAAATCAAGCCTTGTCATTCGCCTTATCTATGCCCTTCATGATTTTATAAACCTCAATAAGGTCAGCCCTCAATCTCCTACTCTCCAGGGAAAAATAGTCCCAGCCTCTCCTTATAACTCAAACCTCCATTCCCAGCAATGTCTTGGTAAATCTTTTCTGAACTCACTCCAGTTTAATTTAATATCCTTCCTACAACAGGGTGACCAGAACTAGAGGTAATACGCCAGAAAGGGCCTCACCAACTTCCTACACAACCTCAACGTGACATCCCAACTCCTATACTTAAAGCCTGATCAATGAAGGCAAGCGTGCTATATGCCTTCTGAATAGGAGGGAAAGAATGGAAAATCTTACAAGGCACAAGGATGGCACCAGTGACACTTTATTATAAATATGCTGTTGCAATTGTAAATGTGTTCACTTTTCATCATCATCCGCATGAATGACTGTTGTTAAAGCTACAACTACAAGAATTAAGATAGACAGGCCAGCAAACTTTAGCATCACACGAGATTCTAATCCTGTCAGGGCAACAGGAATCCTGTCCATTATGCTTCGACTAATATGAAACATTGTGATTGAATAAGCATCAGATGTTGTGAAAGCTTCCATCCATTTCCAACCTTAACTTTTATTAAACAGCATGAACTACATTGAAAGATCAAATTGTTAAGCTGCATTTGCAATTGGGATTATTCAGGGGAGACTGGCTTCAGCTGCATTAAAATGTTTACAGTCAGTGGAAGGTGATGCCATGCACCTCAGTTCCATTGAACAGCATTCACAAAGCATCCTTACTGCACTGTGTTGGTCATCACTGCTGCACTGTAGGATGCTGAAGGTGCTGTTCCATCTGAGGAATGTCCTCATGTTCTTACTCAGTAAAATGCTGCACCTCTCATGAATCATTATCATCCAACATAGAGCCTTGGTGTGTCTTCCAGATGTGTGGAGCAGAAATTCCAAAGATTATTGTTGTGCTTGGTCTGTTGGGTACAAGGAGAACCTCTCAGATAGAATGGAAACCTGATGTAAGGGACCATCCTACATCCTTTATAGGCCCCAGTGGAAGAAGGTAGACAATTGCAGGTTGCATTATGACATAGCATTCTGACCATCTCCTCTGGACAAATCATGATGCCACTGCCCCTCTGTCATCCACATGGAGAAAGTCAGGATGGCAGATGCTAGAGATCAGAGTGATGCTGGAAAAGTACAGCCGGTCAGGCAGCATCTGAGGATCAGGAGAATCAATGTTTCAGGCAGAAGCCCTTCATCAGGAATGAGGCTTGTGGGCCAGGGGTGGGGAGGGAGGGGGAGAGCAGTGAGGCTGGGTGGAAGGTAGCTGAGAATGCAATAGGTAGCTGAAGGTGGGGGTGATAGGTCAGAGAGGAGGGTGGTGTGGATAGATGGGGAGGAAGATGGACAGGTAGGACAGATCAAGAAGGCAGTGCTGAGTTGGAAGGTTGGATCTGGGATAAGGTGAGGGGCCCATCACCCCGTAGCTGAACACTTTAACTCCCCCTCCCACTCCTCCATCACCAGAACCTTATCACACACCTCCTGGAGGAAGAATGCCTCATCTTCTACCTTGGGAGTCTCCAACCAAGTTGGATCAATGTGGATTTCACCAGTTTCCTCATTTCTTCTCCTCCACCTTATCCACCTATTGTACTCTCAGCTACCTTCCCTCTAGTCCCACCCATCCCATTTATCTCTCAGCCCTCTTGACCCACAAATCTCATTCCTGATGAAGAGCTTATGCCCAAAAGATCGATTCTTCTGCCCCTCAGATACTGCATGACTGGCTGTCCTTTTCCAGCCCCACACCCTCGACTCTCATCCACATGACATCCCATGGAAGATTTGTGACTGTGGTCCTCGTGCATCTCTCCAAATAATTAGTGCACCTAGGGCTCCACAGGAAAACGTCGATGGACATCCACTGGTGGTCGATGCTACTCATAAGCTTCCAGATGCATGCTTTCCTCATCCATTCATTAAACATCTCTTAGTGCAACAGCCACAGAGAGGACCATAGTTCCTGTGCCTAGATCCAGTTGGGGAGGTTCCAATCAGCATTTGTGAGCAAACAAAGCAGCTCCTCTGTAATGTCATTATTCAGCAGTCACTGCATACACAATGGTCTTTGACTCACATGCTGCAAACATTGGGAATTGGAAGCCTCCTACAAGGAGGCAGTGGGATGCCTCTACGTTGCACAATGTATACTGTTGTCCTGATTAAATATTTGTTGCTTAAGCTTTTAGTGCACATACTGCAGAAGACAGTACACCTGTCAGCAATAATGTAAACCTCTGTACCCACTCCAAACCCCACATTTTTCAAGAAAGGCAACATTACATCGAGGATAACGGAGTAAACAATTCATAGCCGAAGGTGTGATGTGAGTAGTTCCTATACCTTGTGCAGACTGTAGAACTTTGGAAGGTGGCAGTAACTTTAACAAGTAATATGGATCTTTATAGCCTCTGTGGCATTATGTTTCCCTACAGCCAATAATAGGATTAATTTGTAATGCTGAATTATATGGTCAAGGTCACTTGTAGTCAGGATTTTTAGTCAAAACAACAGGTCAATGCATGAGGTCCATATACAGCATTATGTAATGACAGATGTCTTTCACCTGTACTGGGTAAGTGTATATTCAATTCCATTGCACCTTGATGGGCCTGTCATCACACAAAGGTCGAGCTTCCTTCCTCAGAGAAAATCAAAACAATTAATCTCTGGATAGGATGGTAGCCATACTCCATTTCAATTCCTCACTTGTGATTTAGATGAGGATAGAAAGCAACACAGGACATACTTCACCGACTCTCCTGCTCCTCAGATGCTGCCTGACCTGCTGTGCTTTTCCAGCGATACACTTTTCGACATGCTTCACAGAGTGAGTCACAGGCTCAGCCTCTCAGTCGAGGGGTGCCCCACCCTGAAACCCTTATGTTCCTTTCTGCCTTTCCCAACTTTGATCTTCCTCATGATCCCACCCAATCTGCTATTTAACTGATTCACCTCTCCATTTTAGCCACAGTGTCCAGGGTACAGATTAATTACACCAAACGTAATTATGCACAGACCCCAGCAAGCCAGGATAGTGGTGAACTGTCCTTTCCACAGTACTTCATGCTCTCCATGACTCTAACCCTGATATATTCAGTTGCCTCCTTTATAATCATCATTCGCTCTGCTTGCAATCTCTACAGATAAGATTAGAGTGGTGCTGGAAAAGCACAGCAGGTCAGACAGCATCCAAGGAGCAGGAAAACCGACATTTCGGACAGGGTGATGATACCTGACCTGCTGTGTTTTTCCAGAACCACTCTAATCTTGACTCTGATCTCCAGCGTCTGCAGTCCTCACTTTCACCTTGCAATCTCAACAACTGGTTTTTCCAGGTTTCCTACTATTACAGTGAGCTCCGATAAACACTTTCACTTTCAGTGGATAGGCTTTATGCCTGAACCTGGGCCACACCCCTGACCAATTTGAAAAGAGAGGATATGTCTAATTTTTCTTGACTGTGTGGGAGAATAGGAAATTGCATATAAATGACACAAGAGATGGAAATGCATGTAAATTGAGCTCTTGCTACTTCCGAGGGAGATTCTCATCTCGCCTTTCAAACCTTAGGTGGAAAATTGGAATTATTTCTCAATGTCAAGAATATTAATTTTCTGATCTTGTCACGTTTTTGTAACTGACTTCTCATTGTCCATGCCATTTCAGAGGCTGGGAAAATTCCATCCTGTGTGTCTCCTTTTTAAGAGTGTTCCTATATTTAACTACAGTCAGCTGTGGTTCCGAGGAATGCAAGCAGGTAGAGGCAGCAAGGAGGTCTGGATTCTTAAGATAAGTGTCTTTACAGCATTGCTTTGAGCCAGAAGGAGCAGCAGTGTTTACAGTGATGACTCAGTGGTTAGCACTGCTGCCTCACAGTGCCAGAGACCCAAATTCGAATTCACCCTTGGGTGACTGTGTAGAGTAAGATTGTTCCCAGATCCACATTGTCCCTGTGTCTGCGTGGTTTTCCTCCAGGTGCTCAAGTTTCCTCCCACAGTCCAAAGATGTACAGGTTAGGTGAATTGGCCATGCTAAATTGCCCATAATGTCCAGGAATGTGTAGGTTAGGTGTATTAGTCAGGGGTAAATATAGGGTAGGGGAATCGTTCTGGGTGGGCTAATCTTTGGAGGGTCGGTGTGGACTGTTGGGCTGAAGGGCCTGTTTCCACACTGTAGGGATTCTATTAAAAAGCCCAACTGGCTTACATTTTAAACTCTGTCGTACCTTCCTCCACACTACCCCACCACAGATTGGATTCCCCCCCAATCATCATCTCCATTCATACACTCCCTTTCCTTCAGTTCACAAGATCTCTCCCACCAGTAACCTCCACCAATACTACCACGAGAAACCCAACAGCAATCTTTCACTGCAGGCACAGGATTTCCAACCAGGAGGCAATCGGCCTATCAGTCAAGTTGGAAAACATGGAGAAATGATGTGGACGTTTTCAACATCTGCAGAACATTGCAGAATCCTGTACATCTGAAATTCATGTCCATAACCAACCCCATCCCATTCCAATACATACAAACGCATCAAACCCATCGTTGAGACAGGATTTGGGGCATGCATGTTGTAGGAAGTATTTTTAAATCTGATTGAATGATGAGCAAGATTGTTCCCAGATCCACCATAGGGGATGACATGCTGTTTTGATTCATTTCTTAAATTTCAAAATGTACTTTATTCATAAAAATCTTTATGTACATACACAGTCACTAAAGCAGTTTGATTCTAAAACAGTGCAGTTTTAGCATATTGAGAACAAACAAACATTGGAGTTTGACTCTTCCAACAGTTCCAAAAAGCCCAAGGTGTATCTTACTTATGCAAGATACTATTTACATACATTTGAGGCACAGGAAGGGCTAACAGCACCATTGTGCTTTGGCCATAAAGCCTTAGATGGTAGTCTTTCCCCACCATGCCTTGGCAGCAGCTGCCCCAAGCTTTAGTGCATTCCTCAGCATGTAGTCCTGGACCTTGGAGTGTGCCAGTTTGCAACATTCGATTGAGGTCAATGCCATACTGTTTTGACTTGCCAGTTACTATAAATCACAGTGGACTAGCCTCCTGCAAGTTGTACATGTGAGGAACGATGAGTACCGTCCATATGCTGCTGACAGCAAAACATGGCCGTTAATGTAAGTGGGGCTACTAGATGTACAGGGACAGCCAGACTGGAAGTCGATGAAACTAAGCAGACAACAAGATGCCATATTATTGTGAGATTTTCTCTTATGAATAATATAACCAATCACATTCAATGTTTACATTATTATTGAGTAAAAAGCAAACTGTTAAATCTTAAAATAAAAAAAGACGTGTTACTAAATAAGGCTGCTTTATGAAAAAGTTGAAATAGATGAATGCACTACTGGCTTGTACACACTTATTCAGGCTTAATTGAAAGCTGGAATTGTCAAATTTTATTGTATCGCTTTCACCAAGATAGATATTTGGATGTTTATGCTGCTTTCTGAAAGTTGAGAATAATGTGCAGGTTAATGGTTGATTCCAGCACTGAGGGAGTGCCGATAAATTGTACTTGGAATGAGAAATTAAATCAAGGCCTCTGTCCCTATTGTAGTCAATCTCGTGGATGCCAGTGATACTACTTGAAGGGGAGTTTGTCTGTGATTTGTTAGAGCTGAATCCTCAGCAACATTTATCTTACTACTGTGCTTTGTTCACAATGCTGACTGTTTGTCTACACAGAACTAATTGGATTGCAGAGTAGTGAGTGGAGAGAAAGGTTTAACTTTTATTATATACTTAGCTACCTTAAACGCTTAACATTTAACTGCCTCTACTTAGTCATTTTTATTTGTAGCTTTTAACTTTGCTTTCTTCATTTTGATGATTATTTCAGGGGGTAAAGAGAAAACTTGAAAGTGACAGCATAATAAGGATCAAGTTAGAGATTTGTGATTTTTAACAAGTCCAGCTTTGATCAGTTAAGCTCAAATCTTAGGCCTCCCTCCACACTCCTAGTCTGTGATTTGTTGAGGCTGTATCCTCAGCAATAAGTAGCAACATTTCCACTCCTTATCTCTTCACTTTCTTCTCCAGATCTCTCTCCCTTTAATCCTTGGAGTCTGCTGCTGGTTAACAAGGAAATCCTGTGTCAATTATCACCAACAACTTCCCACTGAGAAGCTGCAGGGAATCAAAGTTATAAGAGCCTTTTCACACCAGAAAGTAGAACTGGTCCTAATTAAATGGCCCTCATATCCTGCCTAGTGGTGGTCAAAAGATGGATAGTGAGTGAAAAAAGAAAATAACTTGTCAAAATTGTTTTATTTTAGTGTCACTGCAATTTTCCAGTGTTGTGAAATGTGATTCAGAATTCGTGCAGGCAAAATAAAGGTGAAAATGTCACACTTCAAAAACAGTTTAAGGTTAGATTAACACTTTACATACAAGCAGTATGTATATTAACATACTATGAAAATCATTCCCTTTCTATTTTTCAAAATAACTGTGATAAATCATTTCTTTAACAAATACTGTAAAACGTAAACTAAAAGAACAATGTTTCTTAGAAATCAAATTTGGACATAATGATGTCTAAGCTAGGGTGAACCAAGTTCCTAATTTTTATTTTCCTTTTTCTCTCTAATCATTCCTCTATATCTTTCTCCTGTTGCCATTTATCTCACACTTTCTCACTTTCTTCATTCACTCTCTAAATAAATATAATGCAATGTATTTATCAATTTTATTGCAATGTCTGTCTTTGTTTCTTTCCATCTTTCTGTTTTCTTTTTTTAACATTGTTCTTTCTCTCTTTCCCTCCTACCTTTCATTCATTTCTGCCATGTAATTTTCAATGTCCTTTGGTCAGTCTTTTTTGTTTTCTCTGTTTATCTCCTGCCTTCCTAATTTCTAGCTTTCATTTTGTCATGCTTTTTCCTTCTGCTCTTACCATCATTTATTTTTCATTCTATATTGTTTAAATTTAGGTCGTTTTTGTTGTTCCTGTTTAGTTTTTTTGCTGTGACTTATATTTTCGGCTTATTGTTGCTTTTTAAATCTGTGCCTGTGATTACTTTTCTCTTTCACCAGCACAGCAGTCTCTGTACTCTACCCTCAAATTGGTTGGCTTTCAATCAGGTCACCAACACAGGTAGACAGATCATTGTCGCTACAGCAGCTTCACAAGAACAGCAAGGCCTGCTGCTCCAGCTGCTGCCGTTATATTGTTTCATATGACATAGAATTTTAGAATCTTACAGCACACGAGGAGATCATTTGGCCCATCATGACTGTGTCAGTTCTTTCAAAGGACTGTTCAATTAGTCCAACTCCCTTGCTGTTTCTCCACAGACTATCATGACATCCAATTTGTGCTCAAGGACCCGGGTACAGCAATTACATAAATGACCAAGTAATGTTTCATAATATAATAACATGAATGCTAAAGTATCAGTGGCTGAGGACCACATAATTCTTTGTGACACTGAGAGGTATTTTCAAAACTGTGTTTAATGTGCATCTTATTTAATATTGTTAGTCAGCAGTCTAAGTGTAGAATTGAAACTAAAGGGAATGTAATTTCCACAATTAAAGATGCTATTTCAATCTGTAAGACATGGAATATTTGAATCAACAAATGAAATTAGTGGTTATCCTTCTGATGCTTCCATATTATTGATTTGAGTAAGGTTAAATTAAAACACACTCACAAGGAGGAGATTGTTTATCGCACTGACCTGCATCAAACCATGCCTGATTATCCCCCACCATCTAGCCACCACCCCACATGGCCTGATTTACCTCCAATTCTGATTCAATTTGATCATCATGTGTGACTTACCTCACTCACCTACCACCTGCCACCTCACCCAACCAACTCACTACTGCACATGCCTCAACCACCTACCCACTTAATCATCCATCCAATCACTCATTCATCCACTCACCAATTTACCCATTCACTAACATTCACAATGGACATATGACACAGCAGCTATTGCCAAAAAAAAAATTAATGTTGTGTCCTGTCTTTTGCTCAATTGTACAGTCCTGTTATGGAATTCTTCAAGTAATTTGATTTCATTTATTACTGTCATGTTTACCGATTTAGAGTGAAAAGTGTTGTGTTACATGCTTTACAGTCAGATCATGCTATACAAGTGCATCAGGATAACAGAACTGTGCAGCTTACAGTATTATAGCTGCCGAGAATGTGCAGAGAAAGATCAACATTTCTTACATTCGTGGAATAGCTGGATTCAAAAGACTTGGCTAGAATTGAGGAGCAAGGTTGAGGTGAGGATTTATTCTAGTGAAGAGGAAATCTGATGATGATGAGTGCTGTTTGGAAGATCTGGCCCAGTGACCTATTTGCTGATTACAGCTTGCTCCTCTTCATTGTCTGGCTGCACTGTACAGAAAGTGCAAGATATAGCCTTTATCCAATTAACCTTCCAAAAAAGCTTCAGCATTGTATATGATAAAAACTTGTAATATATTAATATCAATTGGTCATTTTTTGATTCTAATGCAGAGGAAAATAGATTTTAGTGGTCTTCTGCAGAAGTTCTGTGTTACGTTAAGATTTTATATAGAGAGAGACTTTCTTTTCTTTTGTTAAAAGAACATTGGCAGCCTCTAATAAATATGATCATGACTGACCATCACTGACCACCACATTGCAAACATAAAACCTACTCTATCTATCTATCAGTTGAGCTACATTTATTTTGAGATCTGATTTGCCCAGTATTACCATCAGCTGAAACGTCCATCATTAGATCCTTGTGTTCATACAGTTAAAAAAAGTGAGGTGGGCTCCTGAGCTGCCCAATGAAAGGCCACTGCTAAAATGAAGGGAATGGTTTGATGAAAGGGACTTGGTGATTTTAATTCCACTCCCATCCCATTTCAGCCAAGAAAAAAACCCAGGTTAAAATCAGTCTTAATGTCCCTGAACTTGCAGTTTAAGCAGAATGCATTAAAAATGGTTATTGTGAGAAACTTGTGTGTACTTGAGTGATGTTGGTAGGTGCCAGGTATCTATGATCATGTAAATAAGACAGGAGGAGATAGTTCCAGCCTTCCACCTCATTCCCTTCGTTAATTGTGTTTGGGGAAAAACTCTTTATCAGTATGTTCCCTTTTCTGGCATTTGGAAGAATCAAAAGTGAATTTTTGAAACATATATAACTCTAAGCAGCCTTCTCAGCAGATACTGAGAAACTGTTTCATCTGGTTGGACATTCTAAAACTAAAATCCATGATCTCAGGATAAATAAACAGCCATTTGAGAGTGAGATGAGAAATGACTTCACCATGAGGGTTGTGAATTGTTGGAGTTGTCTGTCCTGGAGGGGTGTAAATGTACCATGATTGGCCATGTTCAAGATGGATATCCCTAGGCTTTTGAAAAGAATGGGAATCAAAGAAAATGGAGAATAGAAACAAAACAAGTTGGAAATACTTTGCTGTGCCGAGGGAAAACCAGAGTTAGTATTTCAGATCAATAACCCTTCATGTGAATATGAACTCTGTTCCTCTGGTCCACAACTGCTTCCTGATCTAGCATTTTACGTATTCCCTGTGTTTAGTTCAGATTTCCAGCACTTGCAATAATTTGCTTTTGAAGATGCGGAATAGTGCAGGAAAGTAGTGTTGAGGTTGGAGATCAGCCATAGTCTTATTGGGGCTGTCTTGAAGAGCCCACATCTGCTCTTATTTCTTATGTTCTAATGTTCCACTAACTACCACCGAGAAGTCTTAATCTGTCAGTGCTGACATGCAGTTGCAGGTTTGGGCCAACAGTTGCCATTATTTTCCTTTAATGTTCTTCTGGGGTTTTCTGGGTGAAAGGGGAGTCTCCAGTGAGAGTGGCCATAAACCATGTTAGTGCCCACAACAGAAAATCCAAGTGATCACAGGGATAGAAAGAAGCAACAATCATGCATTGCTCCTGTCTATTCCTGGGAGAGTAATACATGTAAATTTACTTTGTTTGCTGCACAATCACTCACCTGGGACACAGATTCCCTGTGCAAAAAAGAGAAATGTTGTTCTCTACCTACTCATTTGCAACTCTTAATTGGAAGAATTGAAACACATCTTTCCATTCTAAAAATAAAATAATTTTTTTCCAGTGACAGTGAGTTGATAAAATAGTTAACAGAACATAGAACATAGAAAGGTATAGCACAGAACAGGGCCTTTGGCTCACAATGTTGTGCTGAGGATTAATTCTAATCGAAATTGAAATAACCTAACCTACGCACCCCTCAATTCACTGCCGTTCATGAGCATGTCGCTTTCATGTCCCTAATGACTCTGCTTCCAAAACCACCACTGGCAATGCTTTCCATGCACTCACAACTCTCTTCGTAAAGAACCTACATCTGACGTCTCCTCTATACCTTCCTCCTAACACCTTAAAACTATTACCACTCGTGACAATCAATCCTGCCCTGGGCAAAAAGGTCTCTGGCTATTGACTCTACCCATGCCTCTCATTACTTTGTACACCTCAATCAGGTCACCTCTCTTCCTCCTTCCATCCAGAAAGAAAAGTCCGAGCTTAGTCAACCTCTCTTCGTAAGACAAGCCCTCCAGTCCAGGCAGCAATCTGGTAAACCTTCTTTGCACCCTCTCCATAGCCTCCGCATCTTTCCTATAATAGGGCGACCAGAACTGGACACAATATTTCAGGGTTTTGTAGAACTGCAGCATAACCTCGTGGCTCTTAAACTCGATCCCCCTGTTAATGAAAACCAAAACACCATAGGCTTTCTTAACAACCCTATCCACTTGGGTGACAACTTTGAGGGATCTATGCACATGAACACCAAGATCCCTTTGTTCCTCCACACTGCCAAGAATCCTGTCTTTAATCCTATATTCAGCATTCAAGTTTGACCTTCCAAAATGCAGCACTTTGCATTTATCCAGGTTGAACTCATCTGCCATTTCTCAGCCCAATTCTGCATCCTGTCCATGTCACACTGCAGCCTGCAACAGCCCTCGATGCTATCGATGGCACCTGCGACCTTTGTGTCATCAACAAATTTACTAACCCACCCCTCAATCTCCTCATCCAAGTCATTTATAAAAACTACAAAGAGCAGAGGCCTAAGAAGAGAGCCTTGCGGGACACCACTCACCACTGACCTCCAGGCAGAATACTTTCCATATACAACCACACTCTGCCATCTGCCAGCCAACCAATTCTGAATCCAGATAGCCAAATCTCCCTGTAACCCATACCTCCTGACTTTAGGAATAAGCCTACCATGGGGTACCTTATCAAATGTCTTGCTGAAGTCCATATTCACCACTGCCTGACCTTCATTAACCTGTCTCGTCAACTCCTCAAAGAGCTCAATAAGATTAGTGAGGCATGACCTGCCCCTCACAAAGTCATGCTGACTGCTTTTGGTTACACTATGCTTTTCCAAATATTCATAAATCCTATCCCTCAGAATTCACTCCAAAACCTTGCTGACTACAGACGTAAGACTGACTGGTCTGTAATTGTTAGGGATTTCCCTATTACCCTTCTTGAAAAGAGGAACAACATTCACCTCCCTCCAATCCTCCGGTATGACTCCCATGGAGAGTAAGGAAGCAAAGATCTTCGCCAGCAGCTTAACCAACCTTCTTTCTCACTTCCCGGAGCAACCTAGGATAAATCTGGTCTGGCCCTGGGGACTTATCAGTCTTAATGTTTGCCAGAATTCCCAGCACATCAAATTTCTCAATCTCAATCTATTCAAGCCTGTTTGCCAGCTTCTCAAAGTCTCTTTCCTTAGTGAAAACTGAAGCAAAAACTCACTTAGGGCTTCCCCTATCTGCTCAGACTCTACGCACAAGTTCCCAATGCTATCACTAATCATTCTCTTTTTCTTCAAGTATGAGTAAAATGCCTTTGGGTTCTCCCTAACCCTTCCCACCAAGCCTTTCTCGTGCCACTCCCCCTAGCTCTCCTCAGTCCATTTCTGAGCTCCTTTCTAGTAAGCCTGTATTCCTCTAAAGCTGTGCTAGATCCTTGCATCCTCCACCTTATGTAAGCTGCCTTCTTCCTTTTGATAGGAAGCTCCTCTGTTCTCATCATCCAAGGCTCCTTAGTCTTACAGAGGAACAAATTTATGCATCTCTTGCAAAAACTACTCCTTAAGCATTCTCCACATGTCAGTTGTGCCCTTTCTGTGGACCAATTGCTCCCAACCTGTACTTGCCAACTACGGTCTAATAGCGTCATAATTTCCTTTTCCCCAATTAAATATCTTTCCATTGTAACTGCTTTGTTCCCCCTCCATGGCTATGGTAAATGTGAGGCAAATGTGCTGACTGTCACCAAAGTGTTCTCCCACCATGAGATCTAACACCTGTCCTGCTCATTGCCAAGCACCAAATCCAAAATGGCCTCTTCCCTTGTCGGCCTGTCTACATACTGAGTCAGGAAATCTTCCTGAACACACCTGAGAAAAACGGCTCCATCCACACCATCTGCACGAAAGGAGGTTCCAGTCAATGTTGGGAAAGTTGAAGTCACCCATAACAACAACCCTGCTACATCTGCATTTTTCCAATATCTGCCAGCCTATGAGTTCTTCAATCTCTCTACTGCTTTAGGGGGTCTGTAGAAAACCCCCAATGAGATGGCTGCTCCCACTACACCCCCTCCCCCCCTCCCACCCCCACCCCGGCTTCTTTTTAAATTTTTAACCCCAGGAACGTCTAGCAACCATTCCTGCCCCTGTGAAATCCATGTCTCCGTTATGGCCACAACATCATAGTCCCAAGTATTGATACATGCTCTAAGTTCATCACTCTTATTTCTGACACTCCTTGCGTTAAAGCAGACACACTTTAACCAATCCCTTTGTTTCATTGCATAAAAAACCTCCCTGATAGATTCACTACATCCTGTCATTGCCCCATCTACAGTTCACTCCCTCTCAGATATGTAGCTCTGATTCCTATCCCCTGCCAAACTAGTTTAAACCCTCCCAAACCACATGAGCAAATCTCCCACCCAGCACATGGGTACCCTTTCAGTTCAGGTGCCATCTTAACAGTAGGGCCTTGAACAAAGAGATCTAGGGCTGCAGGTACGTAGTTCCATGAAAGTGGCATCATAAATAGACAAGGTGGTGAAGAAGGCATTTGGTAAACCTGTCTTCTTTGGTCAGATCATTGAGTATAGAAGTTGGGAGATCATGTTGTAGCTGTACAGGACATTGGTGAGGCCACTTTTGGAGTACTGTGTACAGCTCTGTTTACCATGCTCTCGGAAGGAAATGATTAAATTCAAAAGGGTGCAGAAAAAAAATTACAAGGATATTACTGGGACTATAGGGTTTGAGGGATAAAGAGAGGCTGGATAGGCTTTTTTTTCCTCCCTGGAGCTTAGGGGGTTGAGGGATGGCCTTACAGAGATTTACAAAATCATGACAAGCATAGATAGAGTGATGATTCGGAGATGCCGGTGTTGGACTGGGGTGTACAAAGTTAAAAATCACACAACACCTGATGAAGGAGCGTCGCTCCGAAAGCTAGTGTGCTTCCAATTAAACCTGTTGGACTATAACCTGGTGTTGTGTGATTTTTGACATAGAGTGAATAGCAAGGGTCTTTTCCTTACAGTGCGGGAGTTCCAAACTAGTGGGCATAGGTTTAAGGTGAGAGAAGATAAATTTGAAAGGAACATGAGGGGTAACTTTTTCACACAGAGGGTGGCGCATGTATGGAATGAACTGCAAGAGGAAGTAATTTGAGGTGATTACAATCACAGCATCTAAAAGACATTTGAACAGGTACATGAATAGGAAGGATTGAGAGGGGCATGGGCCAAATGCAGGTAAATGGAACTAGTTCACTTTAGGAAACCTGATTGGCATGGACTGTTTCTATGCAGTATGCCTCTCAGTCAACCTGGAGGCGACTTCATGACATGTTTTCTTCAAAGTCTTCAATATTTTATTCTTGGAAGGATAAACATTTTAGTCTTTTATCAAACTAATTATTGTTTCTAACAATCTATACAGCCTGATTCTAAATGTCTAGATTTATCTTTTCCAGCTATTTGATGTTCAAGGATAAATGCCAGTGAGAACATCCACTCAGCCTGCCTAGGCATCCTTCCAGAGTAAGTTATAATCCCATAGATCTCATAAATGATGTTAGAGGATTTACACTCCATTACCCAACCCGGGTAACCAACCCAACTAATCTTCATATTTTGAATTTGATAATCTAGGAGCAATTTTTAATCCAATGGTCTCATTGATCAATAAATCTCAAATCAGAGGACACTTAGTAGCAGCTACATGAATTAATGTGAACAGGCGGTTCAATGTAATGCCTGGCCCTGAGGTTTCTTGATATGTGATCTACAATGACAAAAGTCTTGGGGACTTAACACAAGATTAACCTGGAATGGAGCTATGTTGGCCATTGAAGAAAACTGAGAAAGCTCAAATTGCCTTTATTTTTACTCAATGCAATCTCATGGGACTGTGACTAGGTTGAAGTTGGAACCCACTGGAGTTGTCAGGTATCAAAGTTACTCAAAACATCAGACCAGATGTGCTTTATATCTTTCAATCAATACCAACAGTTGTCTGTTTTTTTGCCAGATGCATTAACAGAAAGAATTTCATTCTTCAGTGAAGAATCAATATCTGACACTGGACAGTTTTAAACATTCTTACAGTGTGATAGTTTTGTAAAAAGTTAGAACAATTAAAAAAGTTATTGTGCTTTTACATAGATATATATATTGCAGCAATCCTGGGAACATCCACATTCCCAATTAATACCCAGTTAATGAATTAAACCTCACCATACATAGGATTGTCAGGAAAAATTAAATCATTGACAGCTGCCAGGAAATACAATACTGAGAATATGTACTTAATGCTCAGAATAACACTTATCGAGATAACATTCAGACACAATATATTAGAAAATGCCAGAAATATTACCAAGACTCTTGTGTTTGTGAATTTGAGTTTGATCTTCAAATACCAATGCAAAAGTAGATGTTGAAATCTTCCATTACTACTGCCAGGATTTCCCATCTAGCTTTTTACCTTGCATACGTATTGGTTATGGGGCAGGGTCCATATGGTTTCAATAATCTATGGACACTGATATTTCTTATTGACTGAAATTCCTAGAAAATGATGGACAGTATCTAATGAATTCCATTTTTTGATTAAACCAACCTGGCTGTATTTAACTATGTCAGACAGTATGGTTTCCAGTCCAATGTCTATCATTATTGTTTGCAATCATAAACCAAAAGTGAATTTGGCCTGTACGGTACTGTATTTTATTTCATGGATTTAAAATGAAATTATATTATTACTGCAGTTATAATTGAGCAATCGTATTCACTTCATTAAACATGCTCAGCGAAAATACAAGTAGCATCCATTACAGTGTTAAAACATTAACCTAAAGAACCATATTACTTGAATTCCTAGTTTATATGTTAAGAAATTTGCTGTATTTTACAGAAGGTTTAGGTATTAAATCTTGAGAAGAGAACTGGCCACAATATTCAGAATTACAAACCGAAAGCTAAAGCAATAGAGAAAGTTCCAAAATCTATCAACGTTTGTGAAAAGTTGAAAACAAATGAATCCTGCCTCTTGACAGCTCATTTTTAAGTATAAGACTGAATGAAAAAAGTGAGCAGCCATAATAGAATATCCACCCTGACAGTGGTAGTCAAAGATGAAACTCAATTGCATAAATTGTAATGGAGTTGAATGTACTTTTTATGGAATTTTTCAACAAGTCCATGAGTAATATTCAATGTGACTTTTAAATATTTGTCCAGTATATGACAGATAGTATAAGCACACATTGAAAACACCTTTTCCTGTTTTATTTCCTAGCTATATCATTCACTTTACCAACTCTGACCTTCAGTGTTCTTGCTCAACTCCAGACTTAGTGGTAGAGTCTTCAACCATCACAACTAAAAGCTTTAGAATGCTCCTGATTAGACCACCCCTCCAGCATTTCTCTCCAGCTTTAGTTGTCTCCTCAAATCTAAAGTCTGATCGTGCTTTTGACTCAATTCCAGAAACTCTATTCAGTATCTGTATACTCTCTTTTCGTTGTGGGGTGTTTTGCTTTTTTAAAAAGTTGGTCTAAAAGCACAGCTTTATTTGATGAAAATATTTAGTTACCAATAGAAATGGCAAAACTAAGTGGTGGAAACTTTTTTTAACCGCTTCTGATGCGTGCCAGAGAGTTATGTGAAATACTATCATTTCATTGCTCTTTTTCTCTGCTGCTCTTGGCTTTTTCACTATTTTCGTTATTCTGCTTTAATTTAAGTCACTATGTTCTTTCGTTAGACATTTTTTAGTTATACTCATATTATTGAATTGAGATCACTAAACTTTGAAATGTAAATACTTGGCCATTCTGGCTGACTAAGAATGGACAAGGCAGGAACACAGGAAGAAAGGAAAAACAAATCTGAGAAAAAGTGGAAAGAAGTCTGGAGAAGGTGGAGCACAAAAGGTTGGTTAAGTGAGAAAAAGAGCAAGGCAGGAATGAAAAAAACGACGGATGAAATTAAACGCCAGAACAGGATAGAGGAGAACCCAAGATGGAGCAAAGAGAGAGAAAAAAATGAAAAGCTGTAACGAAACAATAGGGATAAGAAGTAAAGTGAAGAGCCAAGACAGGTCAGAGGAATATCCGAAGAAAGCAAAGCCAAATGCAGAGGTGAAATGGAGAGGTAGAACAAGGAACAGCAGGGTTGTGAGATAAGGTGGAGAGGCAGGAGATTATGTGGGGAATTAGGATAAGGCAGAGTTAAGCTCAGAGATGAAAAAGGAAGCCAGGGCAGGGATTATCATGTCAGATCCTTTTCCATTTTAATGCATGATCAGTTTAGGAAGAGTACAAGTGTTGATAAAGATGATTCTGCCTCAGCATAAAAATCAGACCAATAAATGAGAATTTTTATTATAAATAAGCATATAAAAATGTATTAATTTGGTACTGTGACAAAATCTTATTATTGGCTTTGATACAAAATTGGGTAAAAGTACTTTTTTTCATATTGCATTGCATCTGAATTGCCTTGGTAACAGACTCTTTACAAGCTCCAGGGTACGAAACATTCAAGGCCATATTATATTTAGTCAAAGCCCACTGGGGAACCAGTGCTGTCCTGACTGCTCCTCAATGAGTGAAGTTTAGAACTTGTCCCCCTCCTCCACTGGTCATGACAAATATTAAATTTAATCAGTTTGATGAGCCAGCTAATTATATAGATTTAAGACTGTCTGGTTTAGCATTAGATAAAATTTAGCCAGTTTCATCCGTAAGTAATAATCAGTTAACTGCAAATTAAACATACTCAAATGCGGCAAAAAGTATTCACAAAAAATAATGTTTGAACTTTTCAAAAGGTAGACATTACTTTCATCCTAACATTCGTAACTCAATATGAAGTAAATACCAGTAACAGAGATCGAGCTCTGCATAGAACACATCAAACAGCAAATGCAATCAAAATAGTTCCTTTGGTTTTTTTCAGTATTGCACCCCACCCTTTTCCCTCCAACACCTTCCCCCCCCTCCCCCCCGATATTTGACAGATTGTGGGTCATCACATTTCATTTCAACGTTACTAAGGTTTGCGGCTTTTCAATTTCAATGATCTGCAATTGAAACTTCCTGAAAAAACCAGTCTGACATGGACTTCTCAATGACTGCTCCTATTCTGGTAATTCTTTTCCATGAATTACACAATCCTGGAATCTAAGAAACTGCACTCCAACTTTTCACAAACAGGGAGTTTCACAGAGACAGTATTGCTCTTCAGTTTGTTTCCTGAGGTCGAGCCTGATTCGGTTGCACCAAGAAATTATTACATGTGGGCTTTCAACCCTCACTCTTTGCTGCATTTGTGACACGTGGCCTCTTCTGAGTCACCAGAACTCCAAAGACTTTCTTGAGCCCTGACTCCCAATACTTAGCTGCCCAGAGCCAACGACTTCTACCTGAGTTCTAACAGCACAGAATATCCAGATGTTCTTGACTTCTCACAAGACATGCCCAATATAGTTTACCTGCCTTTTTAACACTCCAACTTATCTTCTGCATGGACCTTGGTTCTCTCTCACACATATATACATTGCCTCTAGTCTCACTGCCTGTCACTTTTGAACTCCTTTTCAGTGACATCCAAACTGTCCTGAATGACCTATTGAAACCTTTGCAATAGACCCCACCCCTATTGCTATAGAGAATTAAGTGTAATTAATGGGTTTGAACAGTCAAATGTGGCATTCTTAGATCTATCTATACCTCTGAATGCTTCAATGTTTACTGAATGCTGATTCCTGCAGCACAAATTGATACAACAATAATGGACTTCATCACAAACTATACAATAGGAATTTGGCATAACCCCAGTGCTAAACACAGAGTTGAGTGGCTGCATGCCGTAGCACAGGACCCACATTCTTACAAGAACAGTATCACTTTAAAATAGTCTATACCAACCTAAAGTTAGTCGCTTAAATGGGAGGGCCATTATAGCTGTAGCAGGTACCAGAAGTCATTGTACAAGAGTACCTGATCTACATAAAGAGAGAAATGTGTACAAAATGGTGGAGAACAGCTCCCAGACTTTATGGTTCAACATCAGAAGGAGGTAGACCTTTCCCTTAGTTGTCCCTTGGGATTAAGGATGACTTCCTTCATTTCTGGTTCAGTGGCATCTGAGATGACTGACAAGTTCTGTGTGTTATTCTGCAGGACCTGTTGCTTGTGCTGTAGGTAAAGCTTGATGGGTCATGCAGGTGGATTGTTTGCAAGCCTTGACTTCACCTTTGTAGTTTTGGTGCCTTCCTGAATGAACCTTCATCATTTTGACCTGTCACATACCAAAGTCTCCCATAAGTCAGCAGGAATATTTGATCTGATCCAATCCTAATCCTAAAGTATTTCTGTTGATCTCCTTGAAGTCTCCTGCCATGACTGAGTTTTGAGTAGAATAGTTGCTAGGTAGCTGGAGGAGCAAATGTTCTGTATTTATAAGGGCTCTGGAACCTCTTCAGTTCAGACTTAGAAAGGAAAGAGAGAGGCTACTCTGTACAGTGTCACCTTGGAGACTGGATGGAGTGCCACTTGTGGTTTAATGACCACACACACATGGTCTTCCATACCCTTATGAATGAATCATTAGCCTGAGGTACTGTTTTCTCTCCATATTCACATCATCCATCTACTAACCTTCTCCAATTAGTGTTGTCATTCCTCACATTTATAATTTCACCTTACCTATGTCCATTTGACACTACTGCAAGCTCACACCCAAATCTCAAGGCTTCAGCACGCTGCCAACTATTCAACCATGACAACCACATCATTCCAAATCATTGTATTAGCCTTACTGATACACTTCCCTCTCTCTCTTGAATGACCATGTGGCTCAGGTAGTGATATTGCTAATTATTTATAGGGTAGCCTAGAAGAGGGACATGCATGAGGTCAATCACCAGGCATGAGCTGCCTGTGGCCAGGGTAGGGGGAAATAGGATTGTGTGGATGTCAGTTCCCTGAATGGCTAGGGCATGTATGAGTGCTATTGCACATGGCAGAGATGAGGACTTTGATGGTAATGACTGAAAAAAAATCCTGAGAGATAACTGGAATATTGCGCATTGCCAGACCTGCCAGAAATACCTGCTGTCACATCCAAGCAACATGGAGGTGTCTAGCAGCAACATGGCATTTCACAATTCTTGTCATCCACCCTTACCAACATAAAAATGGAAGCCAACTCCATGAATGCTCTTGCGTACCTGACCACGGTGCAGCATCTGATATCTCAGTTTCCATTGCAGCACAGCCTGAACACACAGAATATCTCATTGTGGTGGTGGAAGCTCAGGCTGAACACATAAGATCCACACTTGATACTACGCAAGTTGAAATTGCTGTCATAATGGCTGTAGATTACAGTATCCAAAGGGACTTATAGCATTTCGCAGAGTCCATACTGATGATTGGGATGCTGGCCCAGAGAGTGTCTTCATGCAGTATGAACCTGCTGTCCTCTCTCATTTGATAGCATTTATCTCTCACCACCATTCAACCAGTGCTCTTGTTTGTGAGAAGATTTGTAGCTCGGGTGCTCGTTGCTGTGGTTCTCTTCATCGAGCTGGAAGTTTTTGTTGCAAACGTTTCGTCCCCTGTCTAGGTGACATCCTCAGTGCTTGGGAGCCTCCTGTGAAGCGCTTCTATGGTGTTTCCTCCGGCATTTATAGTGGCCTGTCCCTGCCGCTTACGGTTGTCAGTTTCAGCTGTCTGCTGTAGTGGCCGGTATATTGGGTCCAGGTCTATGTGTTTGTTGATGGAGTTTGTGGATGAGTGCCAAGCTTCTAGGAATTCCCTGACTGTTCTTTGTTTCGCTTGCCCTATAATGGTAGTGTTGTCCCAGACAAATTCATGTTGCTTGTCGTCTGCGTGTGTGGCTACTAGGGATAGCTGGTCGTGTCGTTTCGTGGCTAGTTGATGTTTGTGGATGCGGATCGTTAGCTGTCTTCCTGTTTGTCCTATATAGTGTTTTGTGCAGTCCTTGCATGGGATTTTGTACACTATGTTAGTTTTGCTCATGCTGGGTATCGGGTCCTTCGTTTTGGTGAGTTGTTGTCTGAGAGTGGCTGTTGGTTTGTGTGCTGTTATAAGTCCTAGTGGTCGCAGTAGTCTGGCTGTCATTTCAGAGATGTTCTTGATGTATGGTAGTGTGGCTAGTCCTTTGGGTTGCGGCATGTCCTCGTTCTGTTGTCTCTCCCTTAGGCATCTGTTGATGAAATTGCGAGGATATCCGTTTTTGGCGAATACCTTGTATAGGTGTTCCTCTTCCTCTTTTTGCAGTTCTGGTGTGCTGCAGTGTGTTGTGGCTCTTTTGAACAGTGTCTTGATGCAACTTCGTTTGTGTGTATTGGGGTGGTTGCTTTCATAGTTCAGGACTTGGTCTGTGTGTGTGGCTTTCCTGTGTACCTTAGTGGTGAATTCTCCATTTGGTGTTCTCTGTACCCTCATGTCTAGGAATGGGAGTTGGTTGTCCTTTTCTTCCTCTCTCATGAATCGGATTCCTGTGAGTGTGGAGTTGATGATCCGGTGTGTTTTCTCTATTTCCGTGTTTTTAATGATTACAAAGGTGTCATCAACGTATCTGACCCAGAGTTTGGGTTGAATTTGTGGTAAGACTGTTTGTTCTAATCTTTGCATTACTGCTTCTGCTATGAGTCCCGAGATCGGTGAGCCCATGGGTGTTCCATTGATTTGTTCGTATATCTGGTTGTCGAATGTGAAGTGTGTTGTGAGGCACAAGTCCAGTAGTTTAAGTATGCCATCTTTGTTGATGGGTTCAACGTCCTGTTGTCTGTTATGTCTGTTCAGCAGGTTGGCTATTGTTTCTCTGGCTAGGGCTATCCCTAGTAGCCACACACGCAGACGACAAGCAACATGAATTTGACTGGGACAACACTACCATTATAGGGCAAGCGAAACAAAGAACAGCCAGGGAATTCCTAGAAGCTTGGCACTCATCCACAAACTCCATCAACAAACACATAGACCTGGACCCAATATACCGGCCACTACAGCAGACAGCTGAAACTGACAACCGGAAGCAGCAGGGACAGGCCACCATAAATGCCGGAGGAAACACCACAGAAGCGCTTCACAGGAGGCTCCCAAGCACTGAGGATGTCACCTAGACAGGGGACGAAACGTTTGCAACAAAAACTTCCAGCTCGGCGAACAGAACCACAGCAGTGCTCTTGTTATTAGCTCTCAGTCAGCCATCTCATGATGTGAAGGTAGAGTCTAAAATCAAGTCTTAAATGTGCACAGAGCTGCCTCAAAGCATCTTGTAAGGTCATCTGCAGCCTCTCCCAGTGACAGTGAGCAGCCTTCCACCAGATCTGCTGTCCCAACTAGGGTGATTCTGCACTGAAGCACAAGGCCTGATAAAGACATCAGTAAGACAAGCCCTTAAGGAATGCACAAAGATAATTAGTTGAGTATAAATTTTTTTTGGATAAATTGGTCATTAGAATGGTTGTTTGTGGTATTTTGTATTTTTGTTGCAGTCTTAAGACATTCTCTAATACACCATTTGTAAAGTGTAGGAATGTTGGAGAAATGTGAAATAAATCTGTATAACATATGTAATCATTATTCAGGAATTTGTTTTTTTTAAATAGAGACAGAGGGATTTCGGATTTAATTCTGTGAAGGTAAAAAAGAGATCAGGAAGAAATGTGGAGTAGTCACCTCATAATTACTAATAAAGAATGTTATTCATTTAAATGACCAGCAAGATACCTGTGGTATTAATTGATTAAATGTTTATACTGTTGAGTTTAAGACAGACAGAGAGCAAAAGAAAACTGACAACTGCTTTACTTTTGACTTCAGTTGATGAAGGGCTTTTGTCCGAAATGTGGATTTCCCTGCTCCTCAGATGCTGCCTGACCTGCTGTGCTTTTCCAGCACCTTGATCTTGATGGAAGGATCAAGAGTCCAGATTAGGAGATCAATCACCCCAGCAGAAGGGTTCTAGTTTTGAAGTCTCCAAGCTGACAGTTTGTATCAACATTTTCAAGTTGTCAGGTCTGAAAAGAGATTTAGGCCATCAATACTGGAAAGAATTTGTAAAACTATTGCTGCAATCCAAGAAGGGGAACTGGAAAGAGTCAATTAAGTAAGAAATTTAAGAGTTGAGATATGATATTTCTCTGCGATTGAATAACTGCAAATGATATTGTTGGGTACACGATTGTAACTGTGTTTTCTGTTTCTGTAAATATATTTGTAAATGTCTTATACACATAAAATGTCATTTAGTTTTATTTTTTGTAATAGATTTGTGTTCTTCTGTTAACAATTTCTGGTAGCCTTGAATGAATATGTTCAGTGACTAACTGCTTAAATTAAACAGAGGGTCTATTAAGGAAGGTTTCATTCAGGGGTCTGACTTGTCCAGTATTAATATCAGCTGGAATCATAACAATTGTGCACACAGCAATCAGAATCCAATGAGGGAATTGAGGTCAGACAAGCCAAAAGGTGAATGTGCATGATGCCTCCTCATTTCCACCCTCCTCTTCTTGCCCTCTTCCTACTCTTTCTTTTCTTCCTGGAGACACTCATCATTTGTCTGGTGGCAAGGGTGTATCCTTATGGTGATCAAAGTATTGAGGTTTTACCAAATGAGTGAGTAGACAGCACAGAGGAAATGCTGGGTTAATAATGAGGGAAGATGTTGATTGCACTAATGGGAGCAGTACAGCATGACCCATGGGGGGAGATGATTGAAGTAACAGGGATAGAGTAGGTCAAGGGCAGCAGAGTTGAGTTTGTGCTACTTATGCTTGTAAGTGGAGAAGGTCATTGACTATTGTGTGAGATTACTGTCCATTCCTCTGCAATGCGGAGGCTGCACTGACCCTGGTAGTGACTTCAGCCTAGGCTGGTAAGGTCAGATGGTGTGGCCTCCTCTCTCAATCCTGGAGGAAGAGGACATTCCTCCTCTGCACTGCCCCATACACCCAGACTTCAAAAGGTCCCTGATCGCAAAGTGGGGCACAATTTTCCTTTGTCTGATATGTCTGGGGAAAAGGTGACAAACTGTGCAATGCAGCTTCAAAATGCCAGTGTTCATCCAGATGACCAATGTTGTTTTAAAGATGGCAGTGCAGAATATCTGGTGAATGGAGAGCTTTTCTGGCCGTTGAGCAATGGCAGAATCAGGCCGCCATTGGATAAAAGGAGACTCAAGAGGTCCGATAGGTACATCATGAGGTGAATTTGGGATGATTTAGTGGGACTCAATGGAAATGGACATTTAGCTAAAATATCACAACATTCAGTCCTCGGAGTCAATGAAATAATAGCAACAATTTGCAAGTTATTGATGATTCTGTAACAGATACTGGTGTTAGTTTTGAGGGGTAATTTTTTTTTGCTACTCAATGCTTTATCAGTTGTGCAGATTTAAGAGACTTGTATTTTTGCTGATTCATGTCATGACCTGCCATTCCTTATGCTGCTAACTCCCTCACTGAGATGGAATTCAGCATAGTTTGCATTACGCAGAGCAAATCCCATTGTAGCACCAACACAGTATTCATTGTATTGTAACTGAAAGTGCTACTGAGTCTAATTCTACATAACTAAGTGAGTTTGTGGATGACTCAACGATTGGCCACATGGTCGACAGTGAGGAAAAAGGTCTTCAATTACAGGAAGATATAATCATACAGTCATAGAGTCACAGAGGTGTACAGCATCTTCGCTCCAACCAATCCATGCCGACTAGATATCCCAACCCAATCTAGTCCTACCTGCCAGCACTCTGCCCGTATCCCTCCAAAAACTTCAAACCCTTCCTTTTAAATGTTGTAATTGTACCAGCCTCCACCACTTCTTCTGGCAGCTCATTCCATACACATACGACGCTCTGCGTGAAAAAGTTGCCCCTAAGGTCTCTTTTATATCTTTCCCCTCTCACCCTAAACCTATGCCTCTAGTTCTGGACTCCCTCACCCCAGGGAAAAGGCTTTGCCTAATAATCCTATCCATGCCCCTCATAGTTTTGTAAACCTCTATAAGGTCATCCCTCAGCCTCCGACGCTCCAGGGAAAATAGACCCAGCCTGTTCAGCCTCTCCCTATAGCTCAAATCCTCCAATCCTGGCAACATCCTTATAAATCTTTTCTGAACCCTTTCAAGTTTCACAACTTCTTTCCGATATTAATTGGTCAGATGGCATGATCAATGACAGATGGAATTTAGCTCTGAAACGTGTGAGGTAAAGGGCTTTGGAAGATGTAACAAGACAAAGGAGTACTCAATGAGTGGCAGGACATTGGGAAACTCAAAGCAACAGAGGGATTTTCTAGGTTGCCATCCACAGATCTTTGAAGGCAGCAGGACAGGTTATTACAGGGTTAAGAAGACACATGGCCAATTGCCTTTATCAGATGTGGCAAAGATTATAAGAGAAAGGAGGTTATGTTAGAGCTGTATAAAAGCTACAGCTGGAATGCAGTGTGCACTTCTGGTGCAGCACTATAGGAAGGATGTGGTCGTGCTGGAAGGGATGCAAAGGAGATTCACCAGAATATTGCCTGGGATGGAGCAGTTTAGCTATGAAGAGAGGCTGGATAGGCTCAGGTTATTTTCTTTGGAGCAGAGAAGACTGAGGGGGACCTGCTTGAAGTGTATAAGATTATGAGAGGCATGGACAGCATAGAAAGTCATTGTTCCCTTTAGTTGAAAGGTTAATAACAAGAGGGCATAATTTTAAGATGAATGGCAGGAGATTGAGAGGGCATTTGAGGAAACATATTTTAACTCAGAAGGGTGGTGGGAATCTGGATTGCACTGCTGGGAGGTTAGTAGGGGAAGGAAACCTCACAGCCTTTAAAAAGAAACGTGTAGATGGGCACTTGAAATGTCATAACATTCAAAGGTATGGGCCTAGTACTGGAAAATGGGAACAGATTCAGTGGGCTGAAGAGTCTGTTCTATGCTATAGAACTGCATGACACGAACCTTGGCGATGTTTAAAAAAAAACTATAAATGTTTATAATTAAAATGTCTGACCTCGAAAGTAAGCTTTCCACATTTTCCATTAAGTTGCCAGTTATTGACTCTTCATTCATTTCGGTCTAGACATTTTGAACCAATGTGTTCAACATGTTGTGACACACCTCTGGGGCAGGTGGGACTTGAACTTGGACCTTTTGACCCAGAGGTTGGGACACTACCATGGCATCACAAGAACCCTTCCTTATTCATTATAGAGAAATGGATTATACAGAAAAGTGAATTATTTTTGTTAGTTTCTCAATGATTCTCAACTCATTACTGAGTTGAATGATCAATTATAAGGAACTTGGGGGTGCAAGGTGAGATGCTTGTGGTGGTGCAGAATAACAGATTCCTTAATATTTCTTAACATATTCCACTTGAATCTACATTTGGGAAAGTTTATTTCAACTGCGGAAATGTGAGACCGGTGTATTTGTAACTGTGTATTCAGTTTATTAGAAAATGCTGCAGACCCTTTAGCATGTTAAAAGTAATTTTTTAAATGAAGAATAATGCTTAAAGGTATTATCCCACTTACAAACATTTTAAAAAACATTACAAATTATTTATGTTTTGTCCTAGTTAATGAAACAACTGATCTATTTTATAGTTTAGCAATCAACAGTACATAACTGTACCATTATGATAAATTGCGAAACACTTAGACAAATGAAACATTGGAATAATCGCCAAACCTCTTCCGACAGAAGCCAAGCCTCATCATGCCTCAAACAGGAAAAACATTTTTTTCAAGATGCACAGACAATAATGATTTAAAGACTGCCTTCGGGAAATGTATTCTCAAAAGAGTTATTTTGTCTTTGTGGCCAGACAGACAATACACAAAACTATCCAAAAACTGTAATTAGTTTTCAGGGGGAAGCTGCCAGGAATTGGTAGTGCCACTACTGATATTTGGAATCTGATCAAGTCAAGGCTATTTGGACACTATTGTTTTCGAAATATCAATGTCTCCAACCTATAGATTCATATCAGACATTTGAAATACTTTTTGTTGTTGCAATGTGACCAGAGAAAACAATTCAACAATGAAGAGACTACTGTTCATTACCTTACCCACTTTTATTCATTCACTTATAGAATATAGGCACTGCTGGCACACATTTATTGACCATCCCTAGTTGCCTCTTGAGGGGGTGGGCGGGAGCTGCCTTTTTCAACTTTTGCAGTCCATGTGCTGTCAGTAGACCCCCCCAATGCCATTTGGGAGGGACTCCAGGATTTTGACCCAACTATATGATTGGAACATGATACTTTCTTAAGTCAGGATGGTGAGTGACTTGGAGTGATTTTGCATGTGATGGTGTTCTCATGTATCTAGTGGCCTTGTCTTCCTAGATAGTAGTGGTCATGTGTTTTGAAAGTGCTGCCTAATAAGCCTTGGTGAATTTCTGCAGTGCATCTTGTAGGTAGAATACACTGCTGCTACTGAGCGTTCAATGGTGGAGAGAGTGAATGTTTGTGGATGTGGTGTCAATGAAAGGGGCCGCTTTGGCCTGAAACATGTCAAGCTTTTAGAATTTTGTTTCAGCTGCCTTCATCCAGATTTGGATAATTCATCACACTCCTAACTTATTCTTGTAAATGGTAGACAGACTTTGGGTCATCGGGAGATGAGTTACTTGTTGCAGGATTCCTAGCCTCTGACCTGCTCTTATAGCCACAGCATTTACATGGCTAGTTCAGTTCAGTTTCTGGCAAATAGTAACTCCCAAGATGAGTTAAGCTTTTCATTCAAAGCTCAAAAACCATTCAGGTTCTTTACACAGAGAGTGGTGGGTGCATGAAATGCACTGCCAGCAATGGTAGTAGAGTGAGATAATTAGGGACATTTAAGTGACTCTTGGATAGGCACATGGAAGATAGTATAATGAAGGTAGATCTTAGAGAGTAGGATAAAAGGCCAGCACATCGAAGGCCAAAGGGCTTGTACTGTACTGTTCTATGTTCAAAGGTGTTGCTGGAACTGGAGGATTTGAGTTACAGGGAGAGGCTGAACAGGCTGGAGTTTTCATCCCCTGGACAATTGGAAGCTGAGAAGTAAGCATACTGATGTTTATAAATGGATATGGTGAATAGCCAAGGTCTTTTTTCCTGGGGTGGTGTAGTCCAAACCAGAGGGCATAGGTTTTACCTGAGATGGAAAAGATTTAAAAAGGACCTGACGGGTAACTTTTTCATGCAGAGGGTGGAATGAGCTGCCAGAGGACGTGGGGGAGGCTGGTACAATTGCAACCTTTAAAAGACATCTGGATTGGTGTATGAACAGGAAGAGTTTAGAGGGATATGGGTCACTTGTTGGCAAATGGAACTAGGTCAGATTGGGATGTCTGGTCAGCATAGATGAGTTGGATGGAAGGGTCTGTTTCCATGCTGTATGACTCTATGATTCTATAACTCTATGATAACACCACTGAATGTTAAGGGGAAGTGGTTATTTTGTCTCTTGTTGGAGATGGTCAGGCATTTGTGTAGCAACTTGACAGTTGGGAATCTAATATTCTAATTCACTGACTATTTATGAGGAGGTATAAAGAACTATCCAGAAAAGTTCCTTTGTTATCTATGCCCTTTCAATAAAACATGAATTTATATTGTACCATCAATATAAATGATTTTGTTTCCCAGCAAAATAGAACATCTCAGAGTTCTTCACAAAACATGATTAGCTTCCTTTTTTTTGCACTGGCATGAAAAGACTAAAATTCTAATATTTCTAACATGTGAGTTCACAAAGTCAGAGGCAGGCTAGATCATTCAGCCCCTTTAACCTGCTCCACCATTTGATAAGGTCAGGGGTTGATCGAATTGTGGCCTCAACTCCACTTTCTTGCCTACCCCTACACAGTATACACAAGGCGTGGCTACGACATGAACTTGCCAAAAAATTACTAGGTAATGAATCATTGAGCGCGTCTGGGGAAATCTCTCTTGTTAGACATTATGAAATTCTAGACAAAATCCTTACAAAAATGCTTACAGTTCCACCATAAACAATGACTAAAAATAATTTATTTCTATATTTGTGGAAAGAGGATAAAAAGGAAAGTACTGAAAAGATAGAAATTACTGGACTTTTCACTCACTTTTCATCTTTACACCATTTCTTCTAGCTTCCTGCAATCCTTCCCTTCCTCATTTCCCATGTCATTTGAATAGATATCACCAATTACAGTGATGGTCCTTGGACCAGTTCCAATATGCTGGCAGAAAGCATTGTGACAGATTACAGAGAAGAATAAATAAATGTGCAGAAGGGGTCATTTCATTATCAGAACTAACATAGAGAACTACAGTCACTTCACTGATTTGTTGAAGCATTTGTTGTCATTGTTAACAGCAGAGACTGCAGAATATAATGGTTTACGCAACTTTCCCTGGTAAGGAAGCACAGACAGATAATCCAAATCTCATGAAGTGCACGCTCTTATAATTCTGTTGCTAATAATGTGATTGAATAGAAGTCATTTGGAAACAAATAATGAGAGGCTGCATTGCCCTTTTGCGTAATTAATGTTTTGTCCTCATCCTTTGTTTTACCACATGCCAATTATCCCCATTCATTGTCACAGGGACTCTCTCTCTTTCTGATTGAATTATGATGGTGCAAATAGTATTTCAAACTCCTTTTAGTGGACCATCTTTTCTAAGATACAATTAAATCTGTTGAATGTGGTCCATATTTATCTTGTTGCATTTCCACTCTTCCATTCACTCTTCATCATCATCTTTTTAGCATCTTTGACATATAGTCAAGGCACATGATGTCCTGGCCTTAGCATGTTGTGAGTTCTTGTTGTATCAGCACACCAGTAGTTGGGAGTGTGAAAGGGCTGCTTTATCTCTTGCAACTCTCAGCTGGGACCCAACCTTAATTGGATTGAAAAGAAAACACTAAGAATGCACAATGAATGCAATGTAACAGTCAAATAAATATTATGTGGATAACAAAATAAGGAGCGCCATTGAGCTATAATAATATTCCCTTCTGGAATAATACATTTTACTGATAGTTACACAGAGCAAAACATATCTTTCACTGGTGAAGGAAAAAGAGATCACAGCAGGACTACTGGTGATTAAACAGGTCAAATTCTACTTCTAATATATGAAAGTTTTAACTTGTGGTTTAGAGTTTGTAGTCTGGTTGAATTCAGCTCATTGATAAATGAACATCAAATCAATTTTCATCTAGTAGGATTTTAAGGATTTCATTACATACTCTAAAATGCTATCTACTAATTCTGTGAAAACTGCTAAACCTAGGCATTGCTCATAATCAATAAAGTCATGAACGAGTTACAGTTACCCCAATAATTATTTTATGCAAAGGGATAAAATATTAAATATTACTTCCTGCATTATTCATTAGTTTTGCAATATATTTTGCTGGTATTAAACCTGCATCAGTGAATACTAACTAAATATCACCTTTACTGTAGTCTGATGTAGATATTTTGGACTAGTCAATCCTTCAATAATTAGATAATGCAGAAAACAATTTTATTGGATCAAATATTATGGTTGCCCTGGCAAGTTGAGTTAAAATGATCACCTCTGCAACTGGACCAATTCTTCTTCCATTGTATTTGGATTAAAACACTCTGTTTTGGCACCTGCCATGTAATTGTTCATAGTTCAGAGAAAACGCAGTGCATCTCATGAACATTGTTGTATTGTGGTTATGTTACTGGGCAAATTCTCTGAACAGATCGCACTTCGGATTTTGGGGAATTTAAATTCAGTTTTGAAGAAAATATGAAATTTAAATCAGATGTCAGTAAAAGTTACCTTGAATCTACTGTAAAAAGGTCCAGTGGATTATTTTGCAAATGAATCCTGTTATCAATAGCTAATTTGATATGTATGTGACTGCAGTCCCACAGTAGTATCGTTAACTTGTGACAATGCTTTGAAATGGTTTAGCAAGCCAGTTAATTGTACAATACTACTATATTCAATGGTTCATGAAACAAAAAGCATCACCACATTTTTACATAAACAAAGGTTGGGTGATAAATGCCAGTCTTGTCAACAATGCCCAATCTGAAGAAGAAGATACAAAAAGAAAAATTTAAAACAGAAGTGAAAAACGAGGTGACACTATCGAAAACCCATTGTTGAGTCTTTCATTTTTCAAAGGCAAAGAATTAAGTTAAAGCTACCCCAACAGTTTGTCACACTTTTTAAGTCAATCAATTTGCTTTTCACCTTCACAATGAACTTTAAACAGCATCAAATATAATTCTTTAATATTATGCAAACCATTTTCCTTTCTCAGCGCTTATCACTGGTCAGTGTTGAGTAGTCTCCAGAAAGTACCAATGGCTTCAGGCAGATGAACACTAAGAGGATGGTAATGGAAGCCTTGATGAGTAAATGCCATCAAAAGACAAATGACTAAGCCTTGACTTAGCCGGCAGCATCTATAATCTTCGACCATGACACAGCTGCAGCCTATAACAAGTCAACGAAAGAGCAAAGACCTATAATGACTGTTCATTGTTGGGGATTTTTTTATTAACCTTAAACTTTCTGAAATCCTTGAAATCAATTTAAGAACAGTTGGAATCCATGACTACTAGTTGAAAGATTAAACCTGAAAAGGACCCAGTTGTTAAGAGGAATGTGTCAGATTAACTCAGCACTGAAAGAGTTAAAGTTTACAATAGCAATATGCTCCCAGTTCTGCAGGTATTTTGTACAGAAAGCAGTTAAATGCATCATAAATTTTCTTTATAATTTGTTTAATACAAAATAATGATGTTTATTTGAGCATTCCCTTAATTTTTAGTTTGTTACATTGAAAGCGACTGCATATATTGATAGTTTGTTAAAAATATATAGGATGAACTAAAATGCGAAGGCACTGATGGATTCCAACATTTGCTGTAATTACCAAAAAAGGCTTTAATAATAACAACATTTTGGCTTGACTTCCTGAGCATCTTAAATGTGAAAAAGGATTAAAATGTATTTGTATATTTTACCTGCTTTTAAATCCTTCAGATTTATTTGAAAATGAATTTGAGGTCAATTTAGAGTTTTGGAGTGATAATGTGTGCAGATGCAGAAAACATAAAAAATAGTAATGGCTGGGCTTTGTAGGCATTAGTATCTGAAATATGACAGACGAAAGGTTTTCTGCCAGGATTATTTACATATTGCCCTTATATCCTTAAGACTTATTTTAAAATTCTGCACCTTGTCCATCTTCACATTTTCCGATGAAAAATAGAAGGAAAACCAATTTACTAACGGCAAGTCATCAACTGTTTGCTCGTTTATCTCTTACAGACCACCCCTCAGTCCAATGTTGACAGTACATGATATTCCATTAATCGGCCTAATGAAAATTTAACCAGTATTATAAACAAATAATTGACTATTATCCTCTCAAAGAAGCATGAACATCCCAAATAAATTACTTCTGCTTATTTCATCATTCAAAAGTGGTCACTGATTGATGTCAAAATATGTGCTTGCCGTTCTTTCACTGGAAGTGTGTCTCAGCTAAGCCAGTGATTGATTTAATGAGAGTCTTTGGGGTGAGTAAATGTTCCAAATTGCTCAATCATTAGCTTTTGCTTGTCTGTTTAAAGATATGATGAGTCTGCATTGCAGACAAGTTTTGTTGTGTAATTTTACATCCAGTTTCATTTAATTCATCGCTCTGAAGTCAGATGGGCTAAATTCCTTTCATTACAGAGGTCTTATTTTTCTTTCAACCTAAGTGATGTGAAATGCCTCTTCATTTAGTATAATTAACATTAAAATGAGTGAGCTGTAATGGAGTATCATTCAAATTATTTAGTAAATACCATAATCTTTCTCACTGACACCAAGGTTACACTGGCGCACTACAAGGAAAATTAGACACAATATACCAACCATTTGAAAAATATTTTCTCTTTTGTCTTTTTCAATATTTCAGAGTTCAATAATCATTTTGAGTGCATCATATTGGCCTGTTTATATGTGTTAATGCCAAACTACAAAACACCTTAAGCACTGTTACAATTCAAGTAGTAGTGCTGGATGTCCTTTGTAGATTTTTTAAAAATGTTTTTAAACCAAAGAACCTACTGCATTCTCTATATTATCAATTAGGTTTAGAGAAATAATTACAGTCATAGATCAGCCACACAATATTCATAATTAGAATTAAATTGCTTTTGTTTTATAAATTATTTTTGTACAATCCAATTTCTTATTCATGAAACTACTTAGAGCTGTTTACCACATCAGAATTAGGTCAAGTGACAGGAAAGGGTTTTCATATTCTTCCCTGCATTGTTAAAAAAAAACTATAAAGCCCCTCACAATGACTCTGCTTACACATAATGAAGACACAGGTACATGCCAATTAAATAATTGCATATTTCCTGCATTCTTCATTACTTTAATAGCCCCTGATAGAGGCAGCATATATTAACAAAAAATAAATATATATTACCTGTTGGTGAATTTCCACAATGTGAAGCAGGCTGGAATTATTCATATTGAGGCAGCAAATAACTAAAGTATAAAACAAATGCCTTATCAGTGTTTTCTGTTACTTAGAAAATAAGCTATGCCTGAACATTGCTTCATTCAGATCATAAGTATAAAGCCAGCCTTATGTACATTCTGTACCATTTCTAAATCTTTAGTACTCATTGGCTTTACACATATTAAATTCTTGAAGATTGTATGTTTATGGTAGTGATGAATAATAGTTAAATTGAATGCTTTGTTATTTTAAATTTATGTACAGGATAAAATTGTGTAATACAAATAATTATTGATGTTACTGTCAGGTGCTGTAGAACTCCTAACTTCTGTGATCACAGATGTAACACACGTGGCAGCCTTTAGAAGACATTGACAAGGCATATTTGTAGACATTAGTAGTCGGTCTCCATGGTTGCAATGCAATCCGAATCTTGGTAACCATGCAAAAGCAGAAAGATGTCTTGTCCACTATATATTACAAAGAATAACAGTTGCATTCAAATGAGTAACACAGTGTGAGGTTGAAAATGGCATTCAGAAGCTAAATGCATTGCACTCTAACAGTTTATATCACTGGATGAACTCCTTCATCAGGTTACAGCCTTATAAAACAGTCCAATCAAATAGTTATTTGATGTGTATCATAAAATGTTATGCTATGCAACCAAACCTAACATAGCAGCTGAGTTATAGCACTGAAACAAACAGAACACAATGCTATTAACAAAGAACCTATTGTTCACTTTGAGTTTACATGAAAGGACCTTCGTGTCTCATAGTGTACAAGTTTGAGAAAGAAAGGCAAATTGGCTATTACATATTTTCCACTTGACATCTCCTGTTTACACTTTACCCTATTCTTTGTTCCATGTAAATCTATCTAAAAATCATTAGCATTTTATCGAGCTCACTGAAGTTTTGCAGCTACTAATCATGTTCAGTCAAGCCAAAGGGGGAATGGAAATATTAACAGCAAAATTATAACTCAAAGTATTAATCAGGGCATTCATAAGCTTTGTGTTTAGAATTTCATTTCCCTTTAGATTTTATGTTCCTATTCAAGTGATCTGCATCTGAAGGAAATGGTTTAAACATAGATGTTTCCCTTTAATATGTTTTCAGAGAGCACAAAGAAATACTCACGTTCAGTCAGAAATCAGAACTGCTGTTTAAATGTAGCATTGCCGCATACAATACCCATTACACAAATAGAACAGATGGTAAGAGACTGTAGCTTGGCTATGTTTTTATCAGATTAAAATACTGAAGGATTATTTATATTGTTCAATTACTTAACATAAATATACATTCACTATGAAGCATCACAAATTCAGAACTGCATGTTTTTCTGAGAACTATACAATAAGCAAACTGAGGAGAATACTTGAACCTTATTTTGAATTTGCAAGTGGATAGAATATACATCATTCTTAAATTTCATTCCAGTTATTTTGCTCCTTTTGTTAAATTAAACAAGTGTAGATATTGGTCAAATTAAAAGCTGCACAATATAAAATATACTCAATCTTCAAACTGAAATGCAGACATGTTACATCAAATGTATTAAATTAGTTGACAATTCAATCCCCTCACAGCTTTATTCTTTTTTTTAAAACCAATTGTACCTTAATTTGAATGCTTATAAATCAGAAGAGGAAGTATTTTAAAGATTGATTTAGGTTTAAAAAAAGTAAGATAATTAACTGACAGCAAAGGATTATTGTGATTAAATAATTCTTGTGTCTCTGATTTATGAAGAGAAATATTCATGTCCTGTGTTTTGGCTGGACCACTGACAAACACAGTGCTAACATGGGCTATAGTGTTCCCCGTAACCTAATCTTGAAGCAATCTTGAAGCAATTAACTCCTTCAAATCTTTAACTAACAGAGCCCACCATGCAAGAGGTCCCATGGGACTACCACTCTAATAGACCTCAGCAAGCACTCTCCATCTTCTGCTGTGATATCCCACATTCAAGAGCTTACTGTAGTGGTCAGAGTGCAATGGTTCATCTGAAACAACACAGATGAATCATCCCAGGATCATAAGCTCTTCATTAACTCCTGATTCCTCTGCTAATTAACAGCAAGCAAAGCAAAAATGCCTGGCAGGCCTGATGGACCCATGGCTCTGTGGTTAATATGATGCAAATGACATAGGATGAAAGTCCTCAGCTGGAGCCTCGGCTGCTGCCAAATAATCTATTTGTGGTGAGGACATAATGCTTTCTCTAAAGCAATTTACCAGTAAACACCAAAAGCAAAAATGTGAATTAGGTTTAAAAATTATTATTGTTCACAATGTTTCTACGTGTGATTTCTTTTTGTTTAAAAAGCATGCACATTAACGAGATATGATTTATTGAGAGTAATCCACTGGGGGAGTGAATAATTTCAACCCACCCTAATCAGTGGGTACAAGTGAGCTGCACAATTACATTGTTCCAATAACTTTTTGCAATCATTCCCCCACATTAATCCAAACTTTATTTTAAGGTGATAAAGTTGTCTGCATGACTCAGGCACAAATGTTATTAATGCATATAAATAAATATCTTTCGGCTCTGATGTCATGTGGGCCCTGATGGCATTTTACCTGCCAATTTGTCAATAAATTCTCCCCCACTCCCACCCTCCACCACCCATCAATGAAACCCAGAGCAGTGTTTTCCCCACAAGCTTAGGACTCTGCCATTAGACCCAAATAGGGGTCAGAGGCCTGTACCACATAGGACCAGCCACTCAGCTGTGGTTATTCCTGAAGTGGCCAGAGGGTGGACTCACCATCCAATTAAAGATGGCAGGAGTACTCTGGAGACTGGCAATATCACCCCCAGTACTAAAGAAACAGAAGGTGGCCTTATAGAAATGGCATGGTAGCTCAGTGGTAGCAATGTTGCCTCAGATTACCAGGGACCCAGATTCAATTCCTCAGGTGACTGTCTGGGTGGAGTTTGCACATTCTCCCTGTGTCTACATGAGTTTTCTCCGGATGCTCTGGTTTCCTCCTACAGTCCAAAGATGTGCAGGTTGGGTGAATTGGTCATGCTTAATTGCGTTCTCCTCTGTCTTGGCAGAAAGCACTGAATCTCTTTCAGGAGCGAAGAAAATCTAGATTCCTCTTTTTGGTTTACATCTTTCTGGAAGTTTCACATAATGGAATAAAAATCATCTGCAGATTACACGGGTGAGAAATCAACAATTCCAGACATGGGAATATACAACTGAACAGAAGTTCAGGCAGCTTTTGGGCACAGCAGAACAGAAAATGAAATGGATTTGAAAAGGACTGAAAGGCTCCCTCTCTCCTCATTTTCTTCTTAAAGTCTTAAAACTTAGTGCCAATAATAAAACAATTCAGAGAAAAATTCTTTCACGGAGAACCCAAAAATTATACAAATTCTGTACTGCACTGAAGATATGAAACACCAACCAAACGGATGGAATCTCAGGTTCAACCATAATAACTCATGAATATTTTCAGCTGACCATTCTTGATCTTCTGTTTTATGCTCCACTCTCCTATTCTTATGGGGTGGGGAGAGGTAGGGGCTGGGCAGGGGCACAGTGTATGTGTGAGTGTGGTGTTCATTTTATTTTTTTCTGGAGATTAGTGGGTGATAATATTTATTTTTTCACCCAAGAAAACCTTGTAATTGGATCCCTAATTTTGATTTGTACTACTGCGTTTCTATTGAATTGTGATATAATTTCTTACTAACACAGAATTAAAAATATTTGGCGCAACTGACTAAGGGGGTGAAAAAGAGGGGAGCCAATTTGCTCCTGCTCACCTGATTGTAACAGGGTAGAATGTAGGACTTTCTAGAGTGTAAGGTTCACTTCTGTTTCTTTCCTTCTCTGTCACTGCTCTGCCTCATCATTTACATTCCGTGACTTAAATCAAGATTGGAACACAGGATGCCGGAGCAAGAGTAGGCCATTTGGCTTGTTAAGCCCACTCCACTATTCAATAAAATTATCATTGATCTGATTGTGATGGAGAGTTTCTCATATGAATTCTCTCACATAATTCTCCGCTCCTCACCTTATTATGTATGCACCACCTCCCTATAGTGCAATGTTCATGCTGCCTTGTGGACTCAGCAATGGTGAAATGCTCACCAGTGCCAGGACTTTCTGCCATTTAAGTCCCAGGCTCTATATTTAATCCCAGGTGCACATTATGTCAAACAGTGCCAGCCTGGTCTGAAGTAGCCATCTGGACTAGTGCATGTCAATGGTCTGGAAGAATGTGCATGTTAATGACCTTCTGCACTCCATGAGGGTAAAGGGCCCCCATTGTCTGTTTGCTCCCTCTCACTCACTAATTCTTTCAATGCAACTACTTCCCACCTGGTTTAAGGTCTATCATTCTCAACACTGCATGCAGCATGCCCGACCAATGGCTTTCACCCACCCTATCGCCCCAAACTACTAACCCTTGTTCCCCTCTACACTTCCTACTCTCACACTTGGTACACCTCACCATCTTTTCCAACTGATGGAGGACCAGCTCCCTGACTGACATTAGCTACTTGGCCATTCATTGCTGTCAAACCTGTTAAGCTCAAAAATGTGTTACTGGAAAAGCACAGCAGGTCAGGCAGCATCAAAGGAGAATCGATGTTTCGGGCATAAGCCCTTCTTCAGGAATGAGGAGGATGTGCCAAGCAGGCTAAGATAAAAGGTAGGGAGAAGGGACTTGGGGGAGGGGCGTTGGGAATGCGATAGGTGGAAGGAGGTTAAGGTGAGGGTGATGGTCTTTCCCTCCCCACCCCTATCAGCGTTCCGGAAAGAACACTCCCTCCGCGACTCCCTTGTCAGATCCACACCCCCCACCAACCCAACCTCCACTCCCAGCACTTTCCCTGACAACCGCAAGAAATGCAAAACTTGCTCCCACACCTCCTCCCTCACTCAGTACTGCCTTCTTGACCTGCAATCTTCTCCCTGACCTCTCCGCCTCCACCCCCTCTCCAGCCTATCACCCTCACCTTAACCTCCTTCCACCTATCGCATTCCCAACGCCCCTCCCCCAAGTCCCTCCTCCCTACCTTTTATCTTAGCCTGCTTGGCACACCCTCCTCATTCCTGACGAAGGGCTTATGCCCAAAACGTCGATTCTCCTGCTCCTTTGATGCTGCCTGACCTGCTGCGCTTTTCCCGCAACACATTTTTAAGCTCTGATACTCCAACATCTGCAGTCCTCACTTAAATCTGTTAAGCTGTCTGGCTATCTGTGTGTAACAAAGGACAAGGCAGAGATGCTTCAAGCACGCAAGTAGGCTCAGAATGAGTGACTGAGCACTAAGAAAGCAAGCTAATAGCACTGTCATGCACCTTGTTTGATGCTGGAGTGCCAGTCCCTGTGTGCTAAGCAGACTGACAGCAGCACTGCAAGGTAAGGTGACGGTGAACTTTGAAATTAGGTATTGCATTGCTGAACTGACTCCCAAATGTGCCATAGCAAGGTTGGTGCTTCGCTGATACCAATCCCTATGGACAGAGGGCACAGGAGGCCATTCCCCATGGAGTGTGAGTTGTGGTATTGGGGAATTATGGCCACATGGTAACCTGGGTGGAGTAAGCAATGAATTGGAATGGTAAAAACAATGACTGCAGATGCTGGAAACCAGATTCTGGATTAGTGGTGCTGGAAGAGCACAGCAGTTCAGGTTGCATCCAAGGAGCAGTAAAATCGACGTTTCGGGCAAAAGCCCTTCATCTTCCAGCACCACTAATCCAGAATGAATTGGAATGGCCAGATACCCACTTGAACTGCATGTTCAGAATCATCGTTATCTACTTTCTCTCCACCGCCTGGAAAAATAATAAATTGGATATAAACAAGGGGAAATAGAGGAATAGTGAGATCTAAACAGCCCTCTCAGCAACCACGAACAAGATTCTTGATTCACTCTTCAAACCTTGAATGTAAATTTGGACAATTCTTTCCTTTGGCATTGGCAACTTCATATTTCCATCCTTGTGTTTTCCAAATGACTTTCCATTGTTTATGTTGCTCAGGAGATGGGAAGATTCCACACTTAGTTCTAGTCTCCCTAATGAGAGCTAACATCCTCCCAGTATCCACCCTCTCAAGTCCCCTCTGGATCGTATAGCTTTCAATTAGTTCACCTTGCATTATTCTAAACTCCAATGGGTGAAGGCCCGCCCTATTCTTAAGAACATCTCAAGAATCAATCAATTGAATCTTCTCTGAACTACCTAATAAATTATGTATTGTTTCAAATAAGGAGACCACAACTGTGCACAGTATTCCAGATGTGTCCTTACCAAGGTTCTCTCCAATTGCATTCAAACTTCCCTACTTTTATCTTTCATTCCTACGCAATAATCACCAGTATCGCACTTGCCTTCCTGCTTTCTGCACCTGCATACAAGAATGCAGTTAATCTTTGATGTGAATTGCCACTGTCAGTTAGATTCTTAATATAATAGGGACTATCATAGTACCTTGATTTCTTCAACTGCACAACGTAGGCATTCAGAAAAACCTATGTCAGAACTTTCTCTATCGCAGCTGAAAATGTGTTGCAGACAAGCGTGAAGCACCTTGATAGTTTTCACAGAATGGTTTCATTCACTTCTTGAAGATAGTGGTAATGTCACATTCTTGAAATTGGGATGGGGTGGGGAGGAGGGGTGAGGAGTTATGTTTCCTCCAAATCTGCAGGAAATGAATAGAGTCTTGATGTGAGCAACGGTCCTTCAGCTTTGAAAGGTCAAGTAGAAAACCATTGGGACTGCTCATTGGTTTGATGACTTTTTGCAGCTCTCCCATCAATGGTGATTTACCCATGAATTCTACCATAGAATACTGGGAGACAGCCTGGAGACTGTGAGCTGCCATTGTGAGTTCATGATTGAGAGTTATTTGATGGATGAGATTCTCATCTTCTGGGAAAAAAACACCAGCCTGTGAGTGAAGAGAATTTTGACAAGTTGACTGCACTTAGAATCCCTACAGTGTGGATACACGCCCTTTGGTCCAACAAGTCCACACAACCCTCTGAAGAGTAACCCATGCAGATTCATTCCCTTACTCCACTACCCTATATTTACTGCTAGAAATGTGTTGCTGGAAAAGCGCAGCAGGTCAGGCAGCATCCAGGGAACAGGAGAATCGACGTTTCGGGCATAAGCCCTTCTTCAGGAATGAGGAAGGTTTGTCCAGCAGGCTAAGATAAAAGGTAGGGAGGAGGGACTGGGGGAGGGGCGTCGGAAATGTGATGGGTGGAAAGAGGTCAAGGTGAGGGTGATAGGTCAGACTGGGGTGGGGGCGGAGAGGTCGGGAAGAAGATTGCAGGTTAGGAAGGCGGTGCTGAATTCGATGGATTTGACTGAGACAGGGTGGGGGGAGTGGAAATGAGGAAACTGGTGAAATCTGAGTTCATCCCTTGTGGTTGGAGGGTTCCTAGGCGGAAGATGAGGCGTTCTTCCTCCAACCGTCGTTTTGTTGTGGTCTGACGATGGAGGAGTCCAAAGACCTGCATATCCTTGGTGGAGTGGGAGGGGGAATTGAAATGTTGAGCTACAGGGTGGTTGGGTTGGTTGGTCCGGGTGTCCCAGAGGTGTTCTCTGAAACGCTCCGCAAGTAGCCGGCCTGTCTCCCCAATATAGAGGAGGCCACATCGGGTGCAGAGAATGCAATAGATGATGTGTGTGGAGGTGCAGGTGAATCTGTGGCGGATATGGAAGTTTACCCCTGACTAATGCACTTAACCTACACATCCCTGAACACTATGGGCAATTTAGCATGGTCAATTTGCCTAATCTACACATCTTTGGATTGTGGGAGGAAACCGGAGCAGATAGAAGAGTGTAGATTATCTTGAGTGCTTCCAAAAATTCCATTATGTCAGCATATAGTTACATATCTCAGGCTTACTCTTCACAACTCATGTCTTATACCCTCCAGATTTGTCTTTGAACATTAGCTTTAAGCTGTTGAAATGCTCCCTTCTTGATTTTCCAACCTGGGTTATTCTGCCAGGTCATTAAAGATACTCATTGTAATTGTAGGAGGCCACATATATCAGCATAACTTTTATTGAACCAGTCCTGGTGATAATAATGCTCAAATCCAGTGGTCTGGAGTCAGGAGTCTAGTGCAGTTAGCTTCACTGGATCCTATGATTCAGAAATGGAGTTCAGAATGGACCCGAAACATTAACCCTGATTTCTCTCCACTGATGCTGTCAGACCTGCTGAGTTATTCAGGCAATTTCTTTGTTTCTGTAATGAGAGAACGAGGCTGTTGAAGAACCTTCTTGATACTGGGGTTAATGGATTCTGGAAGATCACCATTTGTGTGGAGGTAAGTGCAAAGGAGACTAGTTTGTGTGACCATTGTTAAATTTTTATTTTATCTGTTGATATATTAAAAAGCAGTGTATCTGGTGCTTGCTGAGGTCACACTGCATCTGTTACATGTCATTAACAATACAGAATAATCTCGGAATGCTGAATGTCACTGTGTTCTATCTGAAACTGTCCAGTATAGCCCTGCAAAACAATTAAACTTCAATGACCCAAAGTCTGTGTTTGATTAGCAGCAATTAAACTTTGTATTTTAAAGGGACACAGATCCACATTATCAGGCTGTGCTTGCATTGATGCATTTAGCACTTTAATGCACCTGACTTTAGGCAAATATTGCTTCTTCCAAATATATGTTGAGGAAGGCTAAAGGAGATCCACCAATATAACATATCATCTGCTTTTATTTGTAAGTCCTTTCACTTTTTTGGTGTCTTTAGCTGGGCACACAGGATATCTGCCCTCGAGGTACTTTTCTTGAACCTGCTATTTTCCCTCCTGGCCTTAGTCAAGAAAGGCTTGCCTTGCTGTCTCTTAAGACACAAACACACAGTAAAGAAACATTTCTTAGATGTAATAATCAAAAAGAATGGATTTGCAAGTAACATTTTAAGGAAATCTTCCTGTGTGAGGAACTGCAGGTACAAACCCATGTCATCCATAGTCAAAGCCAATAAAGAGAGACACATGTCAGAAAGGAAAGAGGTGAGAGGCGAGAGAGAAGCATGTATGTAAGAGAGGCTGAAAGAAACAGTTTATTCATTTAATACTATTTCAATTCTTCAAAATGTTGAAATTGAAGCCTCATAGTTACCTCCATTGGAAAAGGTCATGAGGTCAGTGCCAATAAATAGTGCTGAAACAAAATTCTAATACTAAACACCTGTGGAGCAAAAAAGAGGACGAAACCAGGGAGAAAGACACAATAATAGAGAAAGACATGCAAGTAATTTTCTTCCTTGTTCTAACTTGAAAAGAATAAAAATTAAACCGAGAATACAAAATAAGGTGTTTCTGTCTTATCTGACAGAAGCTGAGCAGGAGCAGGCAAAAAAAAAACTGAAACCAATGAGGGGTTGGATTTACTGGGTCCTCACCCACCCACCCATCCTAGGCAAGCAGAATTGGGGAACATAAATCTAGGGATACAAATACGGCACAGTTGCTCCTTCCCCCAGCATTTGGTGTACTACCCTCCATCCATAAAGGAGATAAAAACATAAAAAGCAAAGGTCAGAGAAAGAAATACAAATAAAATTTAAGAACACGAGCAGCAAATAAGAGGATACAAAGGAGAAGAGACAGGATGAGAAGTAACAAAAATAACATGTTGATGGGAGTAAGAAATTCACCATATTTCCAATGTAACACATCCAAAGCCATGTGCTTACAAACAGAAAATACTCAACAGGCAAGGCAGCATCTATGGAAAGAAAATCAGATTAATCAGTCCAGATCTATGACCTTTCAACAGAACTGAAAAGTTAATAATGTTGTACTATAGGGGATGGCATTGTGTTAAAATGACAGCATCAGTACACCAGAGCCTCAGGTCAATGCTCTGTGGATATCAGATTGAATCCTGACATGGCATATGATGAAATTTGAATTCAATAAAATCTGGAAGTAAAAACTAGCCTAATGACAGTCAAATAACTAATGTTAACTCTTGAGAAAATCCATATGGTTCATTTAGGGGAGGGCATCTACCATCTTTAACTGGTCTGCCATACACGTGACTCAAGACTGGCAGAAATATGACCTTTAACTACCCTCTGAAATGGTGGAGAAAGCTAAGCAGTTCAAGGGCAACAAAGAATGGACAATAAATGTTGACCCTGCCAATATCCAGTGTAATAAAAGATCTCTGGCATGTGAAAGGGGGTTGGAATGGGAATAAGAATATAAGGGAAGGTGTAAATGGATTAAGTATCAAAAGTTTATATAGTAAAATACAGTGATCTGAAGTTGTCAAACTCAATGTTCAGTCCAAATGGCTGTGGATTGTGAAATGCCCAGCTGAAACATGAAGGGCTGTTCTTGCAGCTTAAATGGAACAGTGCAGCAGGCCAATGACATTAAGATCACAGTGGAAGCAAGGTGAAGAATTACAATGTCATGGTACTGAGAGATCTGGCTCACAGAAGAGTCTCAGCCTGCACTTGGTGCCCCAGTGTGGTGAAGGCCAAATGTGTACACTGAATTCTGTATACTAAATTGAAATAAATATAAATGAACTGCAGTTTGGTGTACTCTAGTCTAAATTGTGCTTTAATATACTGAACATCTATCAAACTTGTTAGGCCTTCCAGCTGGTTTCATGGTAAATGCATGGCACTGAATTCTATAGATTAAGGAGGCCTTGGGTTCTTTCCTTGTTCTGCATGCAGTTCAATCTCAGCAGGAGTGGAAATGAATTTCCAAAAAATGTATCAATGTTGCTCACTAGAATGAGAAAATTCAGTTAGAGTTCCCACTTCTGATTACGCTTTATGCAAAATGTCTGTACTTGATGTCACAAAATCAGATTTCAGCCCTTTCCTGCCCCTCACATCCCCACCATCAAACGTTCAAATAATTTGCTGCAAGTCATGTTCTGAATAAGCAAATGGGGAAGCTATTGAATGGCAGCTTGCATTTATAGAGCTGCACAAAAATATAAATCACTACCTTTGGGAAACATAGGGAGAAAATAAGGGGAAGAACCCCAAACTTGCTAATGTGCCTGTTCAAACTGAAATCAGTAAAAAGCAATCTAGAAATCTAGGTCCGAAGGCAAATGCAAACCACCCTGAGTGTAATGGCAGCAAGTTAAAGAGACAGTGCTGTTTACAAAGAAAAGATGATCCTCTTTATAATGCAGACAATCTAAAATTAAAACAAAATCCATCTGGTTTATGGATGTGATATGCATACTAATGACATTCTGTAAGTCAGCTCATTATATGTTTGCACACTTAAAATTAAACAAAAACAGGTGCTTGAAAATAGAAAATTACAAAGGATATATTCTTGAGCCTTGTCTGAACTTTACTTTGAGTTATTTACTTTGTACTGTTAATGTTATTAGTACAAAGGTAGCAGAAGTTCAGAAAGTTTCTTTAGCTTGTAGTTCTTCTAGTACACCCACTTCCTTTAATTTATTTCTTCATAGTTACTATTCTAGTACATTTCTTTATGACTTGAAAACTCACTTGTTTCACTCACTGCTAATTATCCTGTTTGTAATTAACAGCTTGTTTCCTTAATTAAATGGTAAATTTGATTTCATTTCATGAACTTCTGTTCGAGATAGTGATCCCTAAACTAACTTGCCACTTTATGATAAATGCATTTAACAAAATGGGAAGCAGTTGTTACTCGGAAATTATGATGAAGGTTTTCAATTTCTTTTAGTAGCAATTTGTTAATTTAACTGAATCTGTGTGTCTCTGGCTGCTCTAAAAATGCTAGTTTGCTGTAAACAAAGGCCAAATTTATGTAATATTTTAGTGTCACTTTGAAATACTTTCCTTTTTGCTCTAATGCCACAGATAAAAAGAGGACCCTACATTTATATAGCCTGGAGGTTGCACCAAAGCATTTTAAAATTGAATGAGGTACACTTTCAAAATAGTTATTGTTTTAATGCAGAGGGAATGATCAAATAAGGTAAAGGGAAGGTATAGTCATCTATTCCTGATGAAGGGCTTTTGCTCGAAATGTCGATTTTCCTGCTCCTCGGATGCTGCCTGACCTGCTGTGCTTTTTCAGCACCACTCTAATCTAAACTCTGGTTTCTAGCATCTCCAGTCCTCACTTTTGCATAGTCATCTAGTCTAACCAGTTCATAGGGCTACTCCCTCAGAGAGATGACTGGTGCTGGTGTAATCTAAGGGTCAGCAGACCTTAGGAAAGGGGAATGAGTCCTTCATGGTAACCTGAGCAGGTGTGGTAATTGAATCCACACTACTGACATCACTCTGCAACACAAGACAGCTGTCCAGCCAACTGTGCTAACCAATCCATATAGACTTATAGTCATACAGGAATGAAACAGACCCTTCGGTCCAACCAGTCCATGTCAAACATAATCCCAAAGTACCTCCAAACAAGTGAGTAAATGAACAGATCATTTGTTTTGGTATTGTTATTTGAGGATAAATGTTGGCCAAGGAATGAGAGGAACTCTTTGCTCCTCTTTGAGTAAAAGATTTTTAAAAAATGAGATCTTTGATGTCCATCTGAAAAGGGAAGTGGACTTGGGCTTGACATTCCATTCAAAAAATATGGCACACCCAACAGTTTGCTCTGTTTCCAATCCTTCTATACATCTCCACACCACCACCACCCCGCCCACCCCCACACAATCTTTTGCAAGATATTGTGTGTCTATGTAAATGACAGTTTGGTCAAACCCAAGACTGAGTTCATCACTTATTGAAACAGTGATCCTCAGACTATTAATATGCTCCAGAGACTTGGACAACTTACTGAAGGCATCCCAAATGGTCATCAGCAAAGCCTTTAATAAATCTTCAAATCCAAGGGCAAGAAATGTAGTCCACCATCAGCACCTTCCCCATGCCAACTTCCCTAGCAATGTGGTGATAATCACTCAAATGAATTCTGCTGGATATGTCATTCGTAACCCTCATAATGAACATCTAAAGCAAATACTTTGCTCAGAACTCTGAAGATGGTAGAAATGTTTTAGGAATCCCTGAAGAGGTCAAATATGCCCTGCCATCACACATCAAGAGACTTTGTTAAGAATGTTTGGAGGTGAATTTGAAGTGTCAGAGGACATACACAAATATTCATGCACATCCACTCAGTCTATCAAGGACCATTTGCTCTACCTGTGGCAGAGACTGAAATCATACATTGGCTCATTGGCTGAGAAGTCCAGAATTGAAACAAGTCATTTTTGATCTAAAGACAGTGCCTAAGAGGAAGACAATGGGGTGGTGTTCAGTAGTTAGATAATACAGGACTATGACAGGCTATTTATATGATTGTATATTCAGATAATCCTTATAGATTCAATAAATGACATTGCTCAAAACAAAACAGCATGTTTTTCTAGTGCGATTTGAACGATAGACAAAACTTCAGAGTGTTTTATGGCGATTGGGATGCCCAACAAGTTTGTGACAGAACTATTATAGTGTATTTCAATATGGCCATTATATTTCTTGATGATATGACCATTTTTGCTGTAGGTGACATAATCATTACATTCTTGGCAGTATAACTAACTTAGCGCTTTGTGACATGATTATTGCAGTTTTTTGAAAACATGGTTTTGTAACATGGTTGCTATTGTTCTATGGAACTATTGCTTTGTTCATAAAGTTTTGTATGGTCATAGAATCACCAAAAGTTACAGTGCAGAAGGAGACCATCTGGTCCATCATGCATGTGCCACCTCTTGGAAAAAAAGTGATCTGTTAGTTCAACACCCATTCTCTCATTCACCTTTCCTAGAGTCATGTAAAATTAATCCCTTTGTGTATTTATTCAATTCCCTTTCGACTGTTATCATCCTTCCAACTCATAACAACCTCACTCAATGTAAAAGGTCCTCATTTTGCCAGTATTTCTTTTGCAAAATTATTTTAAATGTACTTGCTTCTTACCAACACTGACACTGGAAAGAGTTTTTCTTTATTTACTCAAACACGTAAATATTTCACTAATCTACTCTACTCTAATCCGATCTCTCCACATTACTGAAGTCATGCATTACAGAGTACCATAATAGTAAATCTTCACTACACTTAAGGCCTTGACATCTTCCCTTATGTGTGGTGCACAGAACTGGGCACAATATTCCAACTGGGACACATAAGTGATTTATAATCATTCAGCATAACTTCCTTACTTTTGTTTTCTACGCCTCTGTTTATAAAGCCATCACAGGTCTAAATAGCTGACCCCTTATCCTGCTGCTATGACCCTATTTCTAGACTCTCCAGCAAGGGGAAGCAGCCTCTTCACAGCTACTCTCTCAAGGTTACTGAAGAATTTTATGCATTTCAATGAGATCACATCTCTCATTCTTCTGAACTTCCGAGGATTTAGGCCCACTCTACTTGATCTCTCCTTGTAGACAACCTTCTCATCCCAAGAGGGTTGTGTTATGTTTTATGGTAAACTCGGGATTTTGAATCACTAGACGTACTCGACTATGGGTCTTGTCAGCATTCAACATGTTGGAATGCCCATTATAACTCCAGGAAGGCTCTCTTAGAGGCAGTTTATTTGGCAGTTGACAAATGGAAAATATATATTTATCATCAGTTTTTTTTCCAGATATTTCATGAGGCTTCAAAGCATCTGAGAGGCTACATTAGGACAAAATAATCACTGTTTTTCCGGTTTCCGCTATTTATTGAGAATTTGTAATTATCCTGCACACTGCTCACAAATACTGACCAGAGAGCATAACTATTGAATGATCTGTCACATTGGGTCAATGAACTGTTCATTTGCGTCTTTCTGTTTTCCACAAATTTAGCGTCAGCAAGAAAATTGGGCTCCGAATGAAGCAGGCAGTCAAAGAAGATATGAAATCTCTCCACATTAATTGTGACGGGTGAGGAATGCTACAAGTTATTCAATTGAACAGTGCCATGACTGATATCATGAGTATGCAAAGCTTGGGAGGCCAGCCAAACTTCTGTAGTCCAGTATTCAGGAGAGGCTCCTCCTGCTCATGGTATCGAATTCTGTTGAGATCAATGGATACAGAGTGCTATTTGCTACTCTCTGCACTCCTTTCATGGTTAGGAATATTAATCGATATCGTAATCAGATTATCATCTTTGCAGACAGATATTATTGTAATTTCAATGGTCATCTTTCACACTTCTTTGAGATTACCTTTACATAACACAAGATGCTTTCATAAAGTCGGCTTTCTTTACACACTCTTCATTTTGCTCCTAGGCTTCAGGCAAAACATGAAACAAAAATTCCACGGTAGTTCGGTGGTTAGCACAGCTGCCTCACCAGCACCAGTGCCGTGGGTTCTATTCCATCTCTGGATGAATATCTGTGTGGCGTTTGCACATTCACCCCGTGTCTGTGTGGGTTTCTTTCGCAAGCTGTGGTTTCCTCCCACAATCCAAAGAAATGCAAGTTAGGTGGATTGGCCTTGCTAAATTTCCCAAAGGTGTCCAGGGATGTGCAGTCTGGGTGGAAATGCAGAGTTATAGCGATAAGGTGGGGGGTGGGGGGGAGGTGGCTCTGGGTGTTATACTCTTTGAAAGGTCAGTGTGGACTCAATGGGCTGAATGGCTTGCTTCTACACTATAGGGATTCTACTCATATTGCACTCTTAATATAATAAAATGTCCCAAAAACATTCACAGGAACATTAATAAAAAGTCTTGTAAGGAAATAGTAAGGCCCTAGACCAAAATTCTATTCGATGCAGTAGTACTTGAAGAGGTCAAAAATAATCAAACGACACCTTCAAATGAACCTGTTGGACTATAACCTAGTGTTGTTTGATTTTTGACCTTGTCCACCTCATTCCAACTCCAGCACCTCTACATTACATTTAAAGAGTGTTTTAAAGAAGGATAGTGAGGGGTTAGAGGTTGCGTGAGGTTAGGAAGAGGCTTAGGGAGGATATTCCAGAGCTTGGGACCGTGATAACTGCTGGTGGTGGAAGATTTTTTTAAAACTAATTCATGGAATGTGGATTTTGCTGGCTAAGTCAGCATTTATTGCCCATCTCAAATTTTCCAGAGGTCAGTTAAGAGTCAATCACATTGGGTCTGGAGTCACATAAAGGCCAGACTCGGTAAAGATTGCAGTTTCCTTCCTGAAAGAACATTTGCAAACCAGATGTCTTTTTGCCCCTGACAATCAACACAGTTGCATTGTTATCATTAAACTCTTAATTCCAGATTTTTATTGAATTCAGATCTCACCATCAACCCGTTCTCAGAACATTACCTGGGTCTCTGGATTAATAGTCAAGAGTGCGGTGCTGGAAAAGCACAGCAGGTCTAGCAGCATCCGAGGAGCAGGAGAATCAACGTTTTGGGCAAAAGCTCTTCATCATGAATGAGAGAGGCTCCCAGCCTCATTCCTGATGAAGGGCTTTTGCCCAAAATGTCAATTTTCCTGCTCCTCGGATGCTACCTGACCTGCTGTGCTTTTCCAGCACCACACTCTCGACCCTAACCTCCAGCATCTGCATTACTAACTTTCACCTCTCTGGATTAATACTCTAGTGATAATACCATAAGGCCATCACCTCCTTTATTATCTGGCATATTCACAGGGCCAGAATTAGAGAAGTTTGGAGATTTTGCAGCATTATTTGCTGCTGAAATTTATGCAAATTAAGAGAGACCAGGAATGGAGTTGAAAACAAGGAAAAGACTTTCAAAATTGCCATGATGTTTCACTGAGAACTAAGATGATCAGCAAGTATGGGGGTGAACATGATTTGGTGAAAAGTCACAGTAAGCAAATGTCTTGATGACATTCAAGCATATGATGGGTAAAAAGGGCCAGTTAATCAGGAGTACATTGAAATAGTCTAGTCTAAAAGATACAAAAATCAAAGATAGTGTTTCAGCCACAGAGGAGCAGAGTGAAGTCAGGTGTACTCTTGTTTAACCCATATTAGGGAACTGAAAAGGACTGACTCAGTAGAAAATTTCACTTCTGAGACTATCCTTAAATCCGGGAACAATCAATGTACTCTGATGTCATTAAAAAAGAATAAATAGAGACAACTACTTTTATGAAATCTGCAGAAAGATACAAAAATATCATGACTCTTCTTTAGTATATGGCAAGGGACAGTAACTTCAAGTTAAATTAAAAACAAATCTTCTAGGCCTCTCTGTCCTTTTCCTGGTGAAGTTCAATGGTGTAGCACTGAATGTACACCAGCAGCAGTTATTCAACAGGAGCTATCAAAGGAGCTATCTTTGTGCCAATTTGCATCAGAAACTATAAACATCAAAAGAAAACACTGAACAGTGTGACAATAACTTGAATTTGTTGATGACATTACTGTGGAAACATGTCAATGGTGATTCCACAGTGATGCAAATATAAAAGTGGATGCCAAATATAAAGGTGATATAAGGAAGGCTGATCAGAAAGGTAATTTTTCTGGAGGGTTTGGGAGAAAGAGGGGAAGTGATGGGAATGCCAGAATTGGGGTTTTGACTGCAAATACTGGGCACAGGAAATGGACAGGAGTCATTGATCTTTGTTGGTTCAGAACAGATTGTTGGACTGGAAGAAGTTGAGGTGAGGGATATGACCATGAAAAGTTTTCAAATACTGGAATGGCAACTTTTAATTATAACAGAAGGAAACCAATCACCTTGGAGCAACATAATCCCTGAGGGCTTTCTTTTAAACATCCTTCTTTCCTGCTCATTAAATAATCCAAAGTAGATTGTTTCCCAAGTGGGTTGTTGCTTTGCTCCAATGAACTAGATGGTTTACTGTTTCAATTGCTGCTCACGCCATTTCCCACCTATGCATGTTTAACACAAACCAACGACTTGCAATGACTGATGCAAACACTAAATTGTTGGAGAGGAAGGGATGACTCCCCTATCAGTGGAAATGCAGTCATGCATTCCAGGAAATGGAGTTGTGGAGACACTTTCTACATTGAATAATTATTGTTCACAAAGAAAAGCAGAAATGGCTGGAAAATCTCAGCAGGTCTGGCAACATTTATGGAGAGAGATCAGAGTTAATGTTTTGAGTCCAATGGCCCTTCAGAACTAATGGTAGCTAGAGAAAAGTTGTTTTTTATACAGAAGATAGGGTGGGGGAGGGAGTAAAGAGTTAGGCGGAGTTACAGCTCAAAGAGAGAGAATAGTTGGACAGACAAAGGAGTCAGCACAGGAGGATGCATGGCTGCTAATGGGGACTGTTAGCAACTAACAATGGGTAGCCAACCATACAATAACAAGGCCTGATGTGTGTGGGGGTTGGGTAGCAACATGGCAGAAGGTGCCTAAAGCCCGAAAATAATTGAACCTGATATTGAGTCCAGAAGGCTGTAGAGTGCCCAAGCAGAAAATGAGGTGCTGTTCTTCCAGCTTGCAATGAGCTTCACTGCAACACTGCAACACTGCAGCCAGCCTGAGATAGATGTTCACCAGGAAACAGGGAGGTGATTGAAATGGCAGGCAACTGGAAGCTCAGGGTCATTTTCACAGATGGAACATAGGTGTTCTGCGAAGCAGTCTCCTCTATACTGAGGGAAACAAAGCAGAACATCTACATTCTGTCCACAAGAAAAGACCCTGAGCTTCCAGTTGCCTGCCATTTCAATCACCACCCTGTTTCCTGGCCAACATCTGACTCAGGCTGGCTGCAGTGTTGCAGTGAAGCTCATTGCAAGCTGGAAGAACAGCACCTCATTTTCTGCTTGGGCACTCTACAGCCTTCTGGACTCAATATCAGGTTCAACTATTTTAGGGCTTTAGGCACCTTCTCCATTATTTAACAAAACCCCGAGACACCAGGTCTTTTGCCTCATCATTGCATGATCTGCTATCCATTGTTAGTTGCTAACAGTCTCCATTAGCAGCCATTGATTCTCCTAGGCTCACTGTTTTGTCTCCCAATTGTTCACTCTCTTTGGGCTCCATCTCCATCTATTGTTTACTCCATCCACCCCCCACCGCCCTCCCCCCCCCCCCCCCATCTTCCGCATAAAAACACATTTTTTTCCTAGCTCCCATCAGTTCTGAAGAAAGGCCATTGGACTCAAAACGTTAACTCTGATTTCTCTCCACAGATGCTGCCAGACCTGCTGAGATTTTCCAGCAATTTCTGCTTTTGGTTCTGATTTTCAGCATTCACAGTTCTTTCGGTTTGAATAATTAGATGAGATTAGATTAGATTCCCTACAGTGTGGAAGCAAGCCATTCGGCCCAACCAGTCCACACTGACCCTCCAAAGAGTAACCCACCCAGACCCATTTCCCGCTGACTAATGCACCTAACACTATGGGCAATTTAGCATGGCCAATTCACCTGACTTGCACATCTTTGGACTGTGGGAGGAAACCGGAGCACCCGGAGGAAACCCACGCAGACACAGAGAGAATGTGCAAACTCCACACAGACAGTTGCCCAAGGCTGGAATCGAACCTGGGACTCAGCCTCTGACATCACTTCCTTTTTACTTGCCATCGGCGTATTTTACAATGACCGGCTTGTTCAAGTTTGTGGCTTTTTACCCTGCTGTAACAGGTAATTGGAAAAGGAAATGATTCCACACAACAGGGTCGCTCTCTCACAAAGTCCATTCATCACAAACTGGATAATAGTGCTGAGGTTCCCGATGAACATCTGGTCTCTCCTACCCTGGTACTTAGTGACTTTAACCACATCACCTTCCAATAAGCAAATCAAACAGGAGGACGAGGCAGTCGTAGTTTTATAGAATCCCATAAAGTTACCAGCAAATTAAATGAAAGCACTACCAAATAAATATGATTTCTCACATAGTCAAAAAGTGCCATGCTGGAAAAGGACAGCAGGTCAGGCAGCATCTGAGGAGCAGGAGAGTTAACATTTTGGGCATAAGGCTTTCATCAGGAATGAGGCTTGTGGACCAAGGGGCTGAGAGATAAATGGGAAGGGGGCGTTGGTGGGGGGTGTGGTTGGTGGGGAGGCAGCTGGGAATGCAATAGGTAGATGAAGATGGGGACGTGATGGTGATAGGTTAGACAGGAGGGTGGAGCAGATAGGTGGGAAAGAAGATAGACAGGTTGGACCTTTCAAGAGGGCGGTGCCAAGTTGGAAAGTTGGGACTGGGATAAACTGGGGGGGGAGGGGGAGGGGGAGGGGGAGGGGAAATAAGGAAACTGGTGAAATCCGCATTGCTCCCATGTGGTTGGAGGGTCCCAAGGCAGAAGATGAGGCGTTCTTCCTCCAGGCGTAATGTGGACAGGGTTTGGGGATGGAGGAGGCCCAGGACCTGCATGTCTATGGTGGAGTGGGGGGAGGAGTTAAAGTGTTCAGCCACAGGACGGTGGGGTTGGTTGGTGCAGGTCTCCCAGAGATGTTCTCTGAAATGATCTGCAAGTTGACATCCTCTCTCCCAAATGCAGAGGAGACCACATCGGGTGCAACAGATACAGTAGATGACATGTGTGGAAATACAGGTAAATTGCTGTCAGGGCCTTTAGGGCCTTTAACAGAGGTGAGGAGGGAGGCACGGGCAGAGGTTGTGCACTTCTTGCAATGGCAGGGGAAGGTATTGGGAGGGGAGGTTAGGCTGTTGGGGGAGGTTGTGTACCTGACAAGGGAGGTGAGAGGGAATGGTCTCTCCAAATGGGGTGGGGAGGGAAATATATCTCTAGTGGTGGAGTCTGTTTGTAGGTGGCGAACACGGTGGAGGATGATGCGATGTATCCGGAGATTAGTGAGATGGAAGCTGAGGACCAGGGGCCTCTATCCTTTTTGCAGTTGGAGGGGTGGGGTTCAAGGGCAGAGGTGCGGGAAGTGGATGAGATGCACTGGAGGGCATCATCAACCATGTGGGAGAGGAAATTGTAGTCTTTGAAGAAGGAGGCTATCTGAGATGTCCTGTGGTGGAATTGGTCCTCCTGCGAGCAGATGCAGCAGAGGTGGAGGAATTGGGAATAAAGGATAGCATTTTTACAGGAGGCATGTGGGAGGAGGTGTAGTCCAGGAAGCTGTGGAGTTGGTGGGTTTGTAGTGGATGTCCGTGTTGAGCCCTCCACCAACCCACCCTCCCCTCCAAGCACCTTCCCCTGCCACTGCAATAAGTACCAAATCTACACTCACACCTCCCCCCCACCTCCGTCCAAGGCCCCAAAGGATCCTTCCATATCCGACAGAGATTTACCTGCACTTCCATACACGTCAAATACTGTATCCAATGCATCCAATGTGGTCTCCTCTACATCAGGGAGACAGGACGCCAAAGTGCAGGTTGTTTCAGAGAATATCTCTGGGATTCCCGCACCAACCAACCCCAACGCCCCATGGTTGAACACTAACTCCCCCTTCCCACTCCACCAAGAAGATGCAGGTCCTGGGCCTTGGCTATTGCCAAACCTGAACCATATGACACCCAAAGGAAGAACGCCTCATCTTCTGCCTTAGGACCCTCCAACCACATGAGATCAATGTGAATTTCATCTGTTTCTCCAGTTCCACCCCCAAGCTTATCCCAGTCCCAACCTTCCAACTTCGCACCATCCTCTTGAACTGTCCTACCTGTCCGCCTTCCTTCCCACCTATCTACTATATCTTCCTCTCCAACCTTTCATGTTCACCCCCACCTTCATCTACCTATTGCCATCCCCCCAGCCTCAGATCCCCCCTCCCCTTTATCTCTCAGCGCCCCCCACGGGTTTTCATAGAAAATCACCATTGTAACATGTGACTAAGTCAAAAATCACGACACCAGGTTATAGTCGAACAGGTTTATTTGGAAGCACTAGCTTTCGCTGCGCTGTTTCGTAACATTTGATGTTAGATTACTCTTGCATCAAGCTAATTGGACAGTTTGACATTAAGATTAGGAGCTATGACAACAGTTTCAGGGCGGTACCACAGTGGTCACGTTCAAAAGGGCCTGCATTTTCTGCAGAACTTCGAAAGAGAAGCCTGTTTTTAAAATTGCTCCTAGCGGGCCACAAAACAAAACTGATAAGCGGTGATTCACAATCGCAAAGAAGAAGACTTTGTCTGGAGGACCTCCTTTAGACTAATGAAAAGCCGGGTTAATTAAATTAATTCTGAAATATGGACAGCATGTGAAGAAATAGGGGCAGGAGACCAGGAAAAAGTAGACACTGAGGGAATATTATAAAGCTATAAATAATAGTAAGGACGCATTAAATTTCCAATCAGATCTTCAAAATACAAGGCAAGCTGCAGATTTAAAACGTACACGCGACTTTATAGTTTGAACTTTTAATTCCATTCTTTCTAGATACAAATCAGCTCACAGTCATACTAATTATTATTTGGGGAACGTATACATTGTATTGAAATCTCATACGTTGGAGTCGAAAATGAAACCGTCCAATTTGTGACATTTCCATTTGAATGAAATGTGCATTTATTAAAACTAATCCCAGAACGGGTTGATTTCCCGCGAAGTTCATATCGTACGGGAAAAGATGACCCCCCTCCTTCACCCTCTCAGTCACATCTGCTTGGCTCGGTTTGCAGTCTCTGGACTTAGTCAGTAACCGCTAATCAAAGCGGTTTGAATTAGAGACAGACAAGGTATTAATGAATAAAGTCAAGCATGCAGCAAATCAGTCTTTACATCACGTTCATTCCCCAAGAAAAATAGGTGTAATTTTAAGAAGGATGATTAACAGCAGCAATAATTGAATGGATGGTTATTATCAGCGAATTCTGTGTAATTATAGGCTATCTATTCTGACCCCCTCCGCATTGTTCACGAACAAAGCGCAACCATCATTGTTCTTTCAGTTAATGCATAACTCAAGTACAACTCCCTGTAAATGAAGTGAAAGTTTGACCTGCCATTTCAGAATGGATGTTTATTGTACAATAATCCAGTAGTCCCAGTCCTGACTGGCCCAGCAACTTCACATTGATACTTGATCGACGCTCGTTCTCCGTATTCTCCCGCCTTCCCTTACTATATAATAGGCCACAGTAACTTCTGGGCATCCAACAAGGAAATAAATGGGCGGCCCTAAGTATGGCTCCGACTTTAGCCCAGCTGATGTTTCATGAATCGTTGCCATTAAATATACCGGTTGCTGTGATGTGATAACCAGTTTAGACGTTGCATTGAGTGCTTTTCAGGATGAATAAAATCCGAATCAGCATGCATATCTCACAGGCACTTTGACTAAACTTGCAAATAGTTGGACCATTCTGAAAGATTCTCCATATTGAAATCGAACCTGTGACCCATTTCGTACAGTGTACTCAATCGCTGATCAGAGATGTTGTTTTCAACCCGGTGGGTGTATGGGGCTGGGAATGCTGAATTAACACTTAATTTATAACGGGACCTACAGTCGGGCTATCAACAACTTGTAAAATAAAAGGTGATCGTTAAAGCCCTCCCTCTTAGGTTTGTTCCGGAGAAACCGTGTCTCGATTAAAGCTGGTGTTCGCATTGCGGTCTTCAATCTCATCTCATTAATAGAAATATAATTACCGTGCTCCAGGAAGCCAGGTCAGATGGAGTTCTAACACCGCGATAACGACACCCGGAGTTCAGTGAAGTCTTCCAGCCAGCTGCCGACTGCAGATAAAGCGACAGGCAGTCATTCTGCCAAAATATTGAGTTTAGAGTTTAAAAAAATACTTCTGTGCATTAAACTTTTTTTCCCCTCTGCTCTAGAACGACCAACCGTGAATTGTAATTCACCGGAACGCGTAAAGCCGGACGATCGAGGCTTTTGCCTTCACAGGGTCTATAAGCAAGTTAATATCGGAACCAAATTCAATTTTCGAAGGCTCACTACTTTCTGCCGAGCGTGATGCTTGACTTTTATTAAATTGAAGAGCACATCTTAAGGTTTTAAATGAAAGTATAATCGTGTCAAACAACAGCAGAATCACATTGCTGAATACAGAGATTAATTGCATTTTTATTACTCCGAATGGATGATGTTCACATACAAATATGTCCAAGAATCAACCTGAAATTCGTAGGGTTAGCTCTCCATATCTGGCGTTCCCCCTTCCCGGTCTGGAACAACGTCCTAATTAAGTTCACCAGTAAACTGGCTCGTGAACGAGTTATAGTACAAGTGAGACCCAAGTTAGACAAATGGGATTTTATCATCTACAGTAGATATACAACATACTTCGTAAGTTAATGAGATCATTAAGCAGAATTAGTGACACGTTTAACTACACATTTTCCAAATTGGAAACACTTCCTCAAACATTAATTTCCTTGGCTTTAAAGATCTTGATTGCAATATGTATTAATGTTTTAATCCATTTAGAAATATAAGTTTCAAAGTTTACAGTATTAAGTCTTAACTTCCAGGCTTTTCACGGTCATTCCTTACAACTCAGAACTGGTAAACATGGATTGTAGCTTTAATGTAACAATTAAGTTGAAAAGATAGTTAACAAAATGGGATCGTAATGGAAGTGTGCCGATGTTTAATCTGGTGTGCAATTTTAATATCCAACTCTATTTTATGTATTGAACAGATTGGCATATGGGTTTAATTCTCATTGTTAGCCCACAGACGTTGTTTTAACATAAAAATAGTTAGGGGCGCGATAAATAGATTCTAGTGAAAAATGACACGGACTTTATGACAGGTAATTAGAAAGAGCTGTATCTTTAATAGAACTTGAGTCCAAACAAGCCGAAACTAGAAACTTCTTTCCATGACCCTTCTGAGAGTGTTTTTTTTTGGGTTCCCCCGCTGAGAGAGGTGCGCCTGTCCTTCTGAGGGTGAAGCTGTTTGAGGTTTTGGATGGTAGGCATTTTGGGAAGAGAAATACAAGGGAGTGTGTGTTTCTTCAGAATAGAATCATTGATTTGTACAAAGATTGCTCTCAAGTGTTCTCTCTCTACCCCCAACCCTCACTCAGCTAGAAAACAAACCCTGAAGTTGGATGTTAGTCTACATTGAACAGCATTTCTGTGGTAGAATCGTGCAGGACAGGGGTTCTGGGCAACCTGATAGCTGGTCTAGAATCACAGCCTGTGTACCAAATTGATGGCAATGAAAGTAATACCAAAGATACACAAAAGTACATTTGTTTGCAGATTAATGCAGCTTGAATGTCTTTTCAGTCCTCCTTTCCGGATGAGTTAACGGGAGCACGCTTCTATCAGCCATGATCGGAGTCTTACTCTAATTATTTGGAAACTTTGCTCTACAGTTGTAAGGCCTGTTGTACAGGAGACGGGTTTAAACGCTTCCACTGGATCTGAATTAGGACAAAGGCCTGCAAATAATAGTTCACTTTTCTCAAAGAATTCCCCCAGGTCGCCTTGAACTTGTCAGGTTTGGAATGACGGTCTTCAAAGTGCTCGTTTTCCCCGCCGCATCCAACCAAGGCTCTGCCATCGGGTAGACAAACAGGCTGTTGATCTCATCCTTTTTATACTAAACAGTTTTGCCCGATTCTGTACACAAGACGAGCTCTGAGAAACGTGTCGACTTTTACATCTAAAACATCATAAATCACTTGCAGCTAGTCACCCTAGTTGACTATACTCAAACAAATCTAGCTTCGGGAACTATAGTTAGTGTGGTTTGCAAAGGCAAGGTGCGTGGCACACAGCGATACAGCCCTGAAGGTCCATTGGGTTCGGGGAATAGCGCATGTTACACTTTAGATAATTACAAACCTGAAGTTCAATGTGAGCGGGTGAACTTTTTGGGAAAGGTGAAACTTGTTTTTCAGGCTTTTGCCCTGTTCTGACCCAGGAAAAATCGTTTCACTTTGTCTCCTGTAGAACGGATCAGAGTTTCCAAACAGTGTACCATTGCATTTAAATGTACCACAACAATATGTTTTTCAAAATAGGTGTGAGTGTTGAACTCGGGTGGACAGTTTAAAATTCTGGATCAGTGGTGCTGGAAGAGCACAGCAATTCAGGCAGCATCCGAGGACAGGCAAAATCGCCTGTCCTCGGATGCTGCCTGAATTGCTGTGCTCTTCCAGCACCACTGATCCAGAATCTGGTTTCCAGCATCTGCAGTCATTGTTTTTACCTTGGACAGTTTAAAAATCACACAACACCAGGTTATAGGCCAACAGGTTTACTTGGAAGTATACTCGGAAAGCTAGTACTTCCAAATTAACCTGGTGTTGTATGACTTTTAACTTTGTCCGCTTTTAAAATAAGCAACGCGCCTCAGGATCACTGGGTGGAGCCAAGACCTGTCTATCATTTACTGCTTCATCAGAGATTGACATGATAAGAAACCACCTCTCCTAGGTCGTTCGCATTCCATTCTGGGATATCGAACAGCTTATTATTACAAATAAAAAACTTCTTTATGGTCTAAAATATTCTTGGATAATAAGATATTGGCGCCAGCCGGGCTCACTTTTATCCTTCACCCTCCAATCTAAGCAAAGCTCGTGCACTTGTGCCTTAAATTAACGTTCACGATCGAAAAAGACATTGGATTTTGAAAAAAAATATGATAGTCCCGTGGCTTTGACTGTTTGATTGACAGGTAAAGGGTTACAAGTTCAATTTAGTTTCTGGGAGTCGGTGAAATATGCAAACTTTTTTTTTGCTGAGGATGAGATGTACTGGGAGCTGCTCCTTCACAACGGAACGCTGCAGGACCGTAATTGTGGCTTAATTAGAAGTATCACTGTGGTAATCATTCTTTTCATCTGTGAAAGGGTGTCTCTTCCTCCCCCAAATAAAATTAAGAGACTCTTTCAGGCAGGTTCACCTGCCTTCTGATCAGTCTCGTCATCAGGTCAGAATAGTTGCTGTTCTGAAGTATTTAGGTAATGTCTGAAAAGTTGAGCTTATCAACATAATTAAAGAGAAACACGGGCACAAATTGTGTGCGGCTCGAGGTGAATTATTTGAAAGGGGGGGAAAAAGGAATTCATTCATCTGGGAAAGGATTTACCTGGCTCACTGAGTTTTATTAATAGCAGGAACAAAGGATCTCCTGTCTCCACCACAAACAATCACCTTGTCCTGGTTCAGCGAGTTGGGTGAGAGGAGGACTGCTTTAAATTCAGTTGCTTTGGTACATGCAATCTAGTCTTGGGCTCCTACCTCTGATCATATCAGTCCAGTCGTCATTTAGAGGCGTGAAAGAGAATACAGAATTATCCGGATCTACCGCCTGATCTGTCATTGTTTATTTAATGTTGCCTGATGGACCACACTAGCGAGAAATTGGGCCCATTGATAGCGGCGGCCTAACCTGGAGGGACACTTTCGCATTAAAAAAAACATTTTTTTCTTCATTTGTCTAAAAGTAACACGGGGCAAATAATTATATTTAATTTTGCGTGGGTTTTCCTTTTTTTTCCCCCCTGTAAAATGGATCCTTGCTATTTCGCTTGCGAGTTCAAAGTATATCCAGGGTCACTTAAGTGAGGAATCGAAGATTTCCTAAGCTCGGTTCCAGTGAACAAGTTACAGGGCAGTCATCTCAAAGTGTCGACATGATGAGTTAGAAATTGTTTATTTAAAAAAAAACATATCCTTTAGTGTCGAACAGGTGGAAATAAAATTTAAAAACATCAGATTCAATACCGAAGTCCTCCGAGAAGTCAGTTCCGGGTCAGTCACCTGAATCAAGAGATTTAATAAATCCGGAGTGTGTGGGGAGCCCTGGTTTATTCAGGTTCAAGTATTGAGGACAATGAATAGCTGACTAGTTGTAATTAAAATGCCCCTTTGTTCTCAGATGTTAACTTGCAATTGGGTACTGTTAACACAATTTTTCTTTGCAAACTGCTCCCCAAAGACTTAAATTTTGTTCGAAAGATTAAGACGCTTATCTGATCTCCGGTGTTCACGCTGTTGATGGTTTCAGCTGCTCCTACAAACCCACTTCATATTTGTGCACGACCTGTTTTTGTTGTAAAACGTACAACAAAAACCGTCGTATCTAATCCCCCGCGCGGACCTCTGGCTAACAAGGGAATATTCATATCATTATCTGAAGGGAATTAATTTGTCCTTGAAGGACAGTGCATCTATTAGCTTAGAAAAGGACAGGTTTTTTTGCGGGCTGTAGTTTTCGAAGGTGATGTCATGAGGAATTGGTGTGTACACGTACCAATTTAGAAACCTGCAATTACCCGCTGAATAAGATATCAACGTCAAGTTTCCAGTAATAATATGTCTGTGGAATGGAGATGGCGTTATTAATTACCTCGTTTGGAAGAAACGATGCAACTTGAAGACAGAGCTAGCCGCTTTCATGATCATTCCTCCAATTAGCGAAGATAACTAATGCCCCAGCTCGTCCAGCTGCATAACCTTGTACTCTAACAAATCCCCAATCACTCCCCTGGGAAGTACATTGGTCTGATTTTAAATTAAGAGGATATCAGGAAGGAATACTTTTTTAAAAAAGGTATAATGTCCGCCCAGCACATGAATATTGACTGATTAACAATGAGTAGAAATCACTACCTACATTTTTCATTACTTGTCTTTGATCTTGCGTCCTCTTTAAAGGGGGAAAAACAAGTTTTGTTTGGACCTTCAATTCAGTGAGGAAGAGAAAAGTCATTCTTGAACTTTTCACTTTACGCTAAAAGCAAATCTCAGAGCAACATGTTTAAACATCCATTAAGTTTTCCATTCTGTTAATAGAGTATTCATTTACGGCCAATACTGATTTTTTTTCAAATAACAATGCTCTTAATGCAAGCAGATTTTTACTAAAACAGAGATTGAGGGATTACTTATCTCAAACTAATTAGACTTAAAACCGCGGAAATCATCTCCCTTGCATAGGCCTATGGAGCTTGCTCTAAGTACGTTTGCTGCTTTGTGTCGACGAGAAATTATGATGAAGCGATGAATACCCTATTGAGTGTAGATTAGAGGATTGTAACTAATTGGTCAATTGGCTAATTGTTCTTTGTTAATTAGCTGGTACAGAGAAACAGATGGATCCAGTGAATGACCGCCAGGATTTCCTGTAAAATCAGTGCTTGCTGAGTCTGACAGGACGAACAGAATCGAGAAAAAATTGATTAATCCTCGCCCAAACTGTACCCTGCAATGTTGAGATGAGGTTTATATTCCTATCACACTGTCGATCTCCTTCACCCAGCAGCTTGAGTTGTTCCTATCTCGTATAGCCAGGCCGCGCTGAGCGGGGTTTCTCGCCATTGAATTAGAGTAGGACATTGGAGATGAAGGCTGTTCGGCCCATCGAGTCTGTAATGCCTTTTCCAAAAAGAAGTTCAGTTTGTGTTTCGTCTGTAGCCCCTACCCTAAAATCTCTGCATGTTCTTCCATTATCTATTCAGTTCTCCTTTTTCAAAGCTACAAAGGTATCAGTTCCCATCACGGCATTGAACTCCAAATCCTAACCACTCAATGCGGGAAGGAATGCAATTCGGCCCCCTAACCACAGCAATTAAACCCCAGAGTGGCTAAGACATTAAAACTTGCTGTCTAAAAGCTGCGGGGATCGAAAATATAGTTGCTGTCTGTTGACGTGACAATTTGAACCCTAGTTGTGAGATATTTCTAGAGCTGGAGGACCATTCCCCAGTATTGGAAAAACGCTTTTCCAGCAACACATTTCCATCTCTGATCTCCGGCATCTGCAGACCTCACTTTCTCCTCATTCCCCAGAATTGTCTGGGGATCGAGGACTGATCTCCATGGCAACGCAGTCTTTGGACGTTAAAGGGAAGATTTTAAGAGAAAACAGCGAAACATTTATTGAAAGCTTTGTTATGAAATATTGGTGATGGAGGAGGGGGGGGGAGACTGGCAGTCATGAATCATTCAATTCCATAATCAACGGCTTCTTTTGGCACAAAAACAGAAGCTCAACAGAAATCTGTGGAGGGAGAGAGAGAAAGTATCGTTAACCTTTGGGATCCAATGACCTTTCATGTAAAATTCTGAAGAAGAGTCACTGGATTGGAAACGTTAACCTGTTGAGTTGTCCCAACAATTTCCATTTCTGTTTTAGTTTGGTTTTTTTTGGCAGGTGTTTTCTTTCAGCCTTCTGCTTGTCTACCTTGTACCTTCATTCCAACAGGCAGCCAAGTTCTTCAGGCGCTGTCTGGCTGTCAGTGATTCATAAAACCCAACCTCTGACCATGATCCAGCTTCCTTCGCGATGCTGAAGACCTTTCACCTCTCCCTTCAGGGAGCCGCCCAAACAGTGGGGCTAACTTTGCAAGTCCCCTCTATTAGAAGGCCATTCAATTGATCTGTTCAATCTGTCCGCGTTCCCAGACCTGTCGATGTAAATCAAAGTTAGAGTTCAGCCTGACGCCCTTTTATAGTGGTACGTGAAGTGGAAAGATATACGTAACTGGCCGTGTGTTTATGTCCCATCTTTAGCATTGTTGTGAAGCTTTTACAACATTGATAAAAACTTAAGTCACAGCCTAACTTGCAGGGGCCCAACTGAATTCACAAGCAATTGAGATCTATAGAGAAGACAGTTTCAAGAGGTCCCTGGGGGGTTATTAACACATGACCTATCACCTCCATCCACCTATGGTACTCTATGCTACTTTCTCCCCACCCCCACTCTCCTCTCATTTATCTCTCCACCCTGGAGGCTACCTGCCTCTATTCCTGATGAAGGGCTTTTGCCCGAAATGTCGATTTTCCTGCTGGATGCTGCCTGACCTGCTGTGCTTTTCCAGCACCACTCTCATCTAAACACATGCAATATACTAACTCTGCACGGTGCTGTCACTACTGATTGAAAAGGATCCTGGATTTGTTAGGCCTGATGTGAAGTTTGAAATTCATTTCAATGTTGAAAGGTTAAAGTGAGTGAAAATGATATGATCTCTGTTGTTTCACTATTTATGGTAGGCACAGTCTAAACTCACCATGAAACCTTTTGGATAACGTTCATGTTATAACGTAATTGCAATGAATGCCAAGCCAGCTTCTTAAACCACAATATTAATCATTTAAAAATTATGTACTACTATTCATTGGCTCTGGTCAGTCAGATCACCTGCGAGCATACTAATTAGGAACAGAAGTAGGCCATTCAGCCCTTCAGGGCTATCCATTCAACATGATCCTGCCTGCTCTGTTTGTGTTCTGATACAGAGTAGTAAGCTGGTTAAATAACACTTGACAATTTTGATCCTCCTACTTGCAGTAATGTAACAATATGTCAAAGTCAAATGTTTTTAGATCTGCAACAACTCCTAATTATGTTAATTTGATAGACTACCTCCAGAATAAAAACAAGAAATTGCTGGAGAAGTTCAGCAGGTCTGGCAGCATCTGAGGACAGAGATCAGAGTTAACATTTCAGATCCTGTGACCCTTCCTCAGAACTCCTTTCAGCTTGTATAAACTATCTCTGGACCCAGTCTGCACAACCACATTTTAAATCACTTGTCTATTGAAACCTTTTAAGCATGTTATAGTCTCAACTTTTTTTAATATCAGAAAACACCATCCCACATTATCTTCTTTCTTTTATGTAAAAGTATTTGTTGGAGAGCAAAGCTTGGAAGCATAAAAAACAGAGCCCTCTTTAGTCAGTGGGTTCAATAGGAAGTTCAGTCAGTAATATAACTAAAGCCTCAGGGATTTTCCACATCATATGTTTAAAGTGATAAATATAAGCTAATTATAAATACAAAATTCCCATTCTTCTGCAGTATCTGTAGTATGTATGTATCTCAGATAATGTCAATAGATTTCAAAGTTTATTCTTGAATTTTAATACTGTGCTAGAATTTTAATTAATCACACAGTTGGCAGCCACTTTAATACAATTTCATGTCCATCTATTCCAATTGAACCTCTTTGGTGTTGTTTGCTTTCTGCTCTCCAGTCTAATCAATGTAAGGAATAACATTTTGGTTTGATTGCATCTAAAGTAAGACACAGGAGCAGAAGTAATTCAATCAGCCCTTTAAGTTTGCCCCATTGTTCAATAAGATCATGGTTGATCTGCTTCAGATCTCAGCTTTTCTTTGTCCTCAACATCCCACTATTTAAAAAATCTATCCACTCCTGTTTAAATACTTTCAGCAATCTCACCTTCATAACTCTCTGAGGTGGAGAATTCCAGACATCTATTAGAGTCATAGAGATGTACAGCACGGAAATTAGTCCCAGCCTAGTCAACCTCTCCTGAAAACTCAAATCCTACAACCGTGGCAACATCCTTGTAAGTCTTTCCTGAATCCTTTCAAGTTTCACAACATCTCTTCAATAGGAAGGAGACCAGAATTGAACTCAATATTCCAAAAGTGGCCTAACCAATGTCCTGTACATCTGCAATATGACCTCCCAACTCCTGTGCTCAATACTCTGACCAATATAGGGAAGCATACCAAATGCCTTTTTCACTATCCTATCTACCTGCGACTCTACTTTCAAGGAACTATGAACCTACACTCCAAGTTCTCTTTGTTCATCAGCACTCCCTAGGACCTTACCATTAAGTGTATAAGTCCTGCTAAGATTTGCTTTCCCAAAATGTAGCACCTCACATTTATCTAAATTAAACTCCATCTGCCACCTCTCAGCCCATTTGCCCATCTGATCAAGATCGCATTGTAATCCAAAGTAACCTTCTTTGCTGTCCACTACACCTCCAATTTTGGTGTCATCTACAAACTTCCTAACTGTATCTCTTATACTCCCATCCAAATCATTTATAGTGGACTCAGCACCGATCCCTATGGCACTCCATTGGTCACGGGCCTCCCGTCTGAAAAACAACCCTCCACCAGCACCCGCTACCTTCTACTTTTGAGCCAGTTCTGTATCCAAATGGCTAGTTCTCCCTGTATTCCATGAGATCTAACCTTGCTCACCAGTCTCCCATGGGGAATCTTGTTAAATGCCTTACTGAAGTCCATATAGATCACATCTACCGCTCTGCCCTCATAAATCCTCTTTGTTACTTCTTCAAAAAACGCAATCAAGTTTGTAAGACATGACTTCCCACACATGACTATCCCTAATCAGTCCTTGCCTTTCCAAATACATGTACATCCTGTCCCTCAGGATTCCCTCCAACAACTTGCCCATTACGAACATCAGGCTCACTGGTCTATAGTTCCCTGGCTTGTCCTTAACACCTTTCTTAAACAGTGGCACCATGTTAGCCAACCTCCAGTCTTCCGGCACCTCACCTGTGACTATTGATGATACAAATATCTCAGCAAGAGGCATAGCAATCACTTCTCTAGCTTCCCACTGAGTTCTAGGCTTATACCTGATCAGGTTCTGGGGATTTATCCGATTTTATGCATTTCAAGACATCCAGCACTTCCTCCTCTGTAATTTGGACATTTTTCAAGATGTCACCATCTATTTATATTACTCTCCAGAATAAAAAAATTCCATAGCATCTCAGTTTTCAAAGTCAGAAGTCACATGACACCAGGTTATAATCCAACAGGGTTATTTGAAATCACAAGCTTTCGGAGCACTGCTCCTTCATCAGGGTGAAGGAGCAGCACTCCAATAGTGTCATGAGACTTCTGACTTTGTCCACTGCAGCCCAACACTGGCACTTCCGCAACATGCCAGTCTTAAATTAGCAGCCCCTTCTTCTGTAAGTGTGCCCCGAGATTGAGAATTCACCATTTGTGAAAACATCATCTCAATATCTTTTCTGTCATGTCCTTTTACAGTCTTGTATTTTTTAATAAGATAACTCCTAATTCTTCTAAACTCTAATGGGTAAAGGCTTGTTACCTGTTCTTGATAAAACAACCCTTTCATCCCAGGAATCAGCCCAGTGAATATCTTCTGAACCTCCTCCAATGCCAGTGTACATTTTCTTAAATACAGGGATGAAAGATGTGCACCATACTCCAGGTATGGCTTCACCAACTCTCTGTACAGTTGTAAGAAGACTTCCTCGTTTCTATTGTTCCAACCCCAGAGCAATAATGCCCAAAAGTTCATTTACCTTCTTAATTACATGCCACACTTGCATACTATCATTTTGTGTTTTCTGCATAAGAAAACCCACATCCCTTTGTGCTGCACATTTTTGGAGTGTCTCTCCATTTAAATAATATTTTACCTTACAAATATTCCTACCAAGTGCATGACTTCTCACTTTCCCACATTAAACTTCATCTGCCAAGATTTTGCCCACTCAGCAAATCCCTTTGCAGATTCTTTCCATCCTCAACTGAATTTTATATCATCAGCAAAATTTAGATAATTACACTCTGCTCCCTCTTCCATGTCATTACTGTAGGAGTGGTAAAAAAAGTGAGGCCTTAGGACTGACCTTTGTGACATTCCTCTATCTTTGAACCTGAAAAACCCATTTATCTTGACTCCTTGTTTTCTGTGTGTTAACCAATCATCAATCCATATTAATACATTACCTCCCAAATCATGTGCTCCTATATTGTACAATAAATTTTAATGTAGCACCTTATTGAATGCTTTATCAAAATTCAAATATACATCATCTACCAGTTTCCCTTTATCAGTTTTGCTCATTATATTTTTAAAAGATCTCCGCCAATTTGTCAAACACAATTTCCCTTTCATAAAACAGTATTGACTTAGTGGTAGGAGACAGAGGGTGGTGTTAGAAAGCAGTATGTATGACTGGAGGCCAGTGTTCATTGACACGCCACAGGGATCAATGCTGGGTCCTTTATTGTTTGAGATATATGATACATATAAACAATATAGAAGAAAAAATGGGGGGGATGATAAGTAAGTTTGCAGATGACATGAAGATTGGCTGGCTGATTGACAGTGAGAAAGAAGATTAGATTGGGCAGATGATAAGTGTGTCATAGAGTCGTAGAGTCATACAGCACAGAAACAGATCCTTCGGTCCAAACAGTCCATATCAACCATAATCCCAAACTAAACTAGTCCCATTTGCCTGCGCTTGGCCCATATCTCTCCAAACATTTCCTAATCCTGTACCTATTTAAATGTCTTTTAAATGTTATAACTGTACCCACATCCACCACTTCCTTGGAAGTTCATTCCAAACACAAACCACTCTCTGTTTAAAAAAAAAAGCCTCTCATGTCTTTTTTAAGTCTTTCTCCTCTCATCTTAAAAATATTCCCCCTAGTTTTGAAATCCCCCACCCTACAGAAATGTTACCTGCCATTAACTTTATCTATACCCTTCATTATTTTAGAAACATCTGTAAGGTCACCCCTCAACTTCCCAAGCTCCAGTGAAAAAGGTCCTAGCCAATTCAGCCTCTCCTCCAAACCCAAACCTCCATTCCCAGCAACTTCCTGGTAAATCTCTTCTGCAGCCTCTCCAGCTTAATAATATCCTTCCTATAACTGCGTAACCAGAACTGAACACAGTACTCCAGAAGAGGCCTCACCAAAGTCCTGTTCAGCCTCAACATAATGTAATGCATTTTGGATAAAGTAACAAGACAAGGGAGTACTCAATGAATGGCAGGACAATAGGAAGCTCAGAGGAACAGAGAGAGTGCTTGCCCTCAGATCACTAAAGGTGGTAGGACAGATGATTATGGTAGTTAAGAAGGAATATGGATTACTTGCCTTTTCAGTCAAGGTATACATTATAAGAGCAGGGTAGTTATGTTGGAACTGTGCAAAATTTTGCTAAGGTCACTCTGGAGTAGTGTGTGCAGTTCTGGTCACTGCACAACAGGAAGAATGTGATTTCACAGAGGGGGTGCAAGACGATTCCATAAGACCATAAGATATGTGAACAGAGGTAAGCCATTCAGTCTATTGAGTGGCTGTGCCATTCATCCGTGGCTCATATGCTTCTCAAACTGATTCTCCTGCCTTTGCCTGTAACCCTTGATCCCCTTAGCAATTAAGAATCTACCCAATAAACTCAATGACTTCGCTTCCACAGCCTTCTCTGACAATAAGTTCCACAGATTCACCACCCTCTGGCTCAAGGTATTCCTCCTCATCTCAGTTCTATAGGGTCATCTCTTCACTCTGAGGTTGTGCTCTTGGGTTCTAGGCTCGCTTACAAGTGGAAGTATCTTCCCTACATTCATTCTATCCAGGTCTCTCAGTATTCTGTAAGTTTTAATCAGATCCCCACTCATCCTTCAGAACTCTATTGAGTACAGACCCAGAGTCCTCAACTGCTCTTCATATGACAAGTCCTTCATCCCCGGGATCATTCTTCTCCTCTGGACCCTCTAATGCCAGCACATTCTTCCTTAGATATAGGGCCTGAAACTGCTCACAATATTCCAAATGCAGCCTCACCAGTACATCTCTGTTCTTGGATTCTAGTTCCTCTTGAAATGAATCCTAATATTACATTTGCCTTACAAACCGCTAACTGAAACTGCATGTTAAGTTTAAGAGAATCCTGAAGTAGGACTCCTAAATCCCCTTGTTTTATAAAATAGGCTATGCTTCTTCTTCCTACCAAAGTGCATAATCTCACCATGATATTGACTGGGATGGAGGAATTTAGCTATAAAAAAAACCGGATAAGTTCTAATGTTTCCTTTAGAGCAGAGAAAGCTGAAACAGGATCTGACTGCAGTATATAAGATTATGAAGGGCATGGGCAAGGGGGATAGGAAGTAGTTGTTCCCTTTAGTTGAAGGTTCAGTAACAATGAGGCATAATATTAAAGTGAAGGGCAGGACATTTAGAGAGGATTTGATGTTTTTTTTCATGCTAGAGGTAGTGGGAATCTGGATTGCACTGCTTGTCATAACATTCAAGGTTATGGGCGATGCGCTGGAAAGCTGGACTGGTATAGACTGAGTAGTTTTATGTCATCGCAGACTTGATGGGCCAAAGGGTCTCTTCTGTACTGTGTGATTCTGACTCTGCTTGTTTGCAATAGGCATTTCTGCAGGTCCTGATTTTTCTTCCTTAATCATGGAACTCTCTCACATTTTTCCCCAATGACAGATGTTAGGCTTATTGTCCTGTTTTCTGACTCTCTCCCTTCTTGAACAGTATCATATTAATTTTCCAATCCATTGGAACTATCCCAGTATCCAGTGAAGTCTGAAATATTTCAAACATTTCCTGTGCCATGTCTGCAGCCGATTTCTTTAGAAGCCCTTGGATGCAGACCATCAGGTCCTGGTGACTTGCCCATTTCGGCCCATTAGTTTGTTCCTCATAATAGAGACTGTCACAAGATGTTTCCTCCCATTAGTACGTTGTTTATCTTTGGGATGTTTATAGTGTCCTCCACTGTGCAGGCATAAGGAAAATATTAGTTTTAATTTTTTGCCATTTCCCTGTTCCCTGTTATTAAATCCCCAGTTGCATCTTCCAAGCATCCCTTGCTTGTTCTGTTAATATGCTCACAGAAATCCTTGCTGAGTGTTTTTATATTTAGAACATAGAACAGTACAGCAGAGTGCAGGTCCTTCAACCCTCGATATTGTGCCGACCTTTTATCCTACTCTAAGATCAGATTAACTCTTCACTGTACTGTCTTAAATGTCCCTTAAATGTCCCTAATGTACCTGACTCTACTACCACTGCTGACAGTGCATTCCACACACCCATCACTTTCTGTGTCCACCACAGACATGAGACTGACTGGTCTGTAATTCCCTGGATTATCTCTAGTCCCTTTCTTGAACAAGGAATAATATTTGCCACCCTCCAATCATCTGGCACTACTCGAGTGGACAGTGAGGACGCAAAGATCATTGCTAAAGGCGCAACAATCTTTTCCCTCACTTCCTGAAGTAACCTAGGGTATATCCCATCTAGCCCAGGGGATTTATCCTCTTGCCAATTACTTTCATAATTAATTTTGACCTCTTTATTTAATTTCTAGTCATCCACTGCTGGTTCGGAAAAAAAATCTCCTATCTTCTGGTGTACCACTGGTTTTCACCACTTTTTATGTCTTAGATTGTGATTGGATACCCATCTTGACCACTACTGTTAACCAGGGGTGGTTCATCTTCTCATTGTCTTTCTGCGGTACTTTATCTCTTCATCACTTTGTACTGTTTGGCAGATTTAATTAATTTCAACATGTCCTCCAGTATCTCTGGTTCATTGAGTTCTGCCAACAGTTGGTTCCATTCTTACCCAATAGCAACGAGAAAATCTCTGACCGTGGTTTGTTCTCCCGTAGCTACATGGTACATGGTAACTAAACTGGTAACTTGAGGTTGCATTTCTGACTCATCCTATTTTCTTATCCAGAAGATGCCACTCATTGATTTTTCTTTTAATGATCAAAATGTCAAGCTGTGTCTAATGTATAAATCAGGATTTTCTGAAGTTCTTCATAAGGGATATCAACATCACTCTGTTTGTATTCTGCTAGAAACTCTGCACCTTAGTCCCCCATTCTGATCAACACCCTTGTTGCTTGCTTTAGCAGAATATAATGCACAAAATAGACATCATGCCAAATTTAATTTTGGGTGTGGGTGATTCATTGGTTCCATATACACGTCATCCATACTGCTATCAAATTGCAAACAATTATGTACTGTATTTACAGAAGAATAATACTTACACATTCCAGGCCAGCAGCCAGAATACAGTGATGAGAACCATTTTTGGTGGGATGAATTTAAAATTAAAGAATGCGTAATGAACTTCAATCAGAATATTGTAAGCCCTCTTGAGTATTGGCTCAAGGCTTGTGAAATTGCAGGTCAAAATAAGAGATGGTTGGTTTTGTTTGGTTGTCTGGAAGCAAAGGGCTCAGGAATCATGTTGAGTATTTTAGACAGATGTGTTAAAAGCAAACACTACCTGTTTCAATGATTACAAAAGGCTGGCCTTAAATGTGCAGTGATGAATCCTCTCTTTATTTCAATATGCAACAATGACAATAGTTCATTATTTTACCCACCAGTCAGGTGGTTGTTTTATTTTTGTTAGAATTTTAAATAGGGCCAATTAAAACTGAATCATGGGTCACTTGACTGTATGGAGGTGGGGAAGGGTTCTCATAAGTGCTAATTAGTTAATTAGATAGTAAACCCTTAATTAGACAATTCTCACCTTTCACAACTCATTTGACATTTCTTTTTAATATTTTTGCTGATTTTCAATACATTACAAAAAAAGAGAATTAATTAGTCCGTTATATAAGATCTTTACCTATCCTTAAGTATCCTTAAATTGCATTTTTAATTGACTATGACACTCTGTTTTGTGACTAAAGTTTGGTAGTTTTCCTTCCATTCACTCATAATTATATAACAGTAGGCACTTGGAAAGTTGAGAAAGTATGATGGAAAATGTGTAGCACGTTATGTAATTCTACTGACGTGGTCCCATCAAAACACGTCTAATATATTAATATTATACAACAAGCAGCAGACCTTTCGGTTCTTCAACCCTGCTCCACCATTCAATAAGATCATGATTGATCTGTATATGTTTTGAATTCCATGTTTTCGCATTCCTTCATCTGCCCCCAATAATCCTTGATTCCCCTGCCTAACAAGAATCTATCTACTTTGATCTTAAAAATATTTAATTACTCTGCCTCCACCATCTTCTGATGCAGAGAGTTCCAAAATTGTACAACATTCAGAGAGAAGAAAAATCTTCTCATCGCTACCCTTAAAGGTAATAACTAATTTTAAATCAGTGCTCTCTAGTTCTGGACTGACTCAAAAGAAGAAACATTATTTCCACATCTAACCTGTTAAGGACATTCAGGATCTTGTATTAAAGCAAGCCCAGGCTGTCCAAAGTATCGTCATATGACAACTTGCTCATCCCAGATGTCAATCTAGTAAACTCCTCTGAACCACCTTCAATGCATTTACATCCTTCCTTAAATAAGGAGGCCAGAACTGCAGACATCATTCAAGATGTAGATTCATCATTCCCTGAATAACTGAAGCGTAATATTCTTGCTTTTATGTGAAATTCCTCTCAAATTTAAGAATAACTTTCTAATGCCCTTCTTGATTACATACTGTACCTGGAAATTAACATCCTGTGACTCTTGCATAGAACATCTTAAGCCATCTGCACCTGAGAATTATGCAGTCTTTCTTCACTTAAATAATTCTCTGCTTGTTTATTCGTTTTGCTGAAGTTGACAATTTCATATTTTCCCACATCATACCATATTTGCCATATTCTTACTCAACCTATCCATATTTGTCTGCACCTTCCTTGCACTTTCACACTATGTACTTTGTTATTTATTTTGGCATCATCTGTAAATTTAGGTATCAGACTTCGACCACTTAGGTCTTTAGTATAAATTGTAAAAACTTGAGACCCCAGCACAAATCCCAGCAGGACTTCACCCATTACATTCTGCCAATCTGACAAAGATCCATTGTTCCATATTGTTTTCAGCTGGCCAGCCAATCCTCTATCCACACTAACGTTTTACTCACTACACCATGAGTTATTTGTTTAGTATTCTTCATAATGAAGATTGAAGCAAAATATGTATAAAACAAAGAACTGTGGATACTAGAGATCCAAAACAAAAACAGAAATCGCTGGAGAAACTCAACAGCTCCAGTAGCATCTGTAGGAAGAAAGCAGAGTTAATGTTTTGAGTCCAGTTACTCTTCTTCAGAACTGTTAGTAGCTAGGAAAAAGTGGTATTTACACTGAAGCCAAAGTGAGGAGGAATGGATGGGATGGGAAGAGGTAAGCAGATGAGCAGAAGGCAATGGAGCCTAGACAGACAGAGAGGAAAAAATGAAAGATAATCCCCTTTTTCCTTAACCCTTTCATATCTCTCTCTGGCTTCAGTCCCCATCTGTTCACAACTCTCTACACTCCTTCCACCTTGAAACATTAACTCTGCTTTCTTCCCACAGATCTGCTGAGTTTCTACAGCAATTTCTATTTTATTGAAGCAAAATATTTGTTAATTTCATCTGCATTTCCAATTATCCACTGTTAGCTCCCCATTCTCACGCTCCAGAGGACCAACGCTCACTTTAATTTTCCTTTTTAAATAGCTGCAGAAATTCCTGCTATTTTTACATTCCTAGCTAGCTTCCTCTCATAGTCTATTCGTCCTGATTAACTTTTCAGTCATTCTCTGTCATTCTTTATAGTCTGATCAGGCACTCATTTTTGAACAGTTATATGCTTCCTCCTAACACTTGATGCTTTCCCTAATGTCTTTACGTAACCGTCATTGGTAAGTCTTATCTTTATAATTTTTTAATAGTAGAAATCTACTTATTTGAGTATTCTGAACTATCTGCTTAAATATCTGCTTAAATATCTGCCAGTGTCTTTCTACTGATCTTTCCTTTAGCTTAGAATGCCAGTTCACTTCAGTCAGCTCAGCTTTCTTGCCCACATAGTTGTCCTTACTTAGGTTTTAAACATTAAAATTCTCTCCTTTTCAAACTGGATGTAAATTCAATCATATTCAATCATATTCTCTGCTATCTAGGGATATTTTTCCTCTGAAGTCATTAATTAATTCTGTCACATTACACAATATCAAATCCAATGTAACCTGCTATCTAGTCATTTCCGAGTGTGCTTCTCTAACAAGCTACCTCAAAATATTTCTGTGAACTGTATATATTCTTCATCCAGACTACTACTGCTAATTCCAGTCCATCTGTAATTTAAAATTACCCATGATTATTGCCAACCCTTTATCATAAGCAATTAATAATTCTTTGTGTACTTTATCTAGCCTTGTGATGACTGTTAGAGGACCTG